>NC_049980.1:48859-110038 GCF_000003815.2 Branchiostoma floridae | reverse complement strand
ACCCCTCTAAATTTTCGGTCAATCTCCGTCGACCTTGTTCGCAGATCTACAAAGAGCCTGACGTGATTGCTGGAGATAGAAAGGGTCATTGTGCGAACAAGGTCGACGGAGATTGACCGAAAATTTAGAGGGGTAATCCCTATAGTTATTATAGTGTTGGAACAGTCCATTTTAACTGACACCTTTTATTGCATCATTGTTGAACGAATCTTAATTACGTTTTCACCAAATGAATTATGTATCATACACCGATTCAGCCTTGTATGTCTGCAATGATATATACAAGTATATGCGCACTTGTTTGGCGCTAATAAACCAGCCATTTATTCAACACGAAAGACAGAATGCCTGTAACGTAATGAGGCAGTAATAAGCGGGTACCAAAGCAGTGAAGCAGTACTGTACAATATAATATAGAGAGTTTACAGATCTGGTTGCATAGCCGCTATCTCATTGGAGTTAAAGAGCATTCTAGAAGGTAAAAAAAATCTCCTGGTTTTGCCGTATGAAGCTTATTTGCTATTTTTGGAGTGACGTATTTGTGTGGAGTGCTTGTTTTTGCCATATCAAGTTTACTTTCAGTTTTTATAGTGTTTCCTACAAATGCTGAACTTAAAGAAAAACTGTAATCGCCACGAAAACTTTACTCAAGACAACATGTTCCTTACATTTTGTAGAATGCTAACGTTCCTTTGTAGTGATTATTGGAGAAAAAAACGATATAGCAAAGATGTAGCAATTTTCTCGCTTTTCTACAAACTTTGTAGACTGTGCTCATTTGAGCCTGGACCTCTGAATAAGCCACATTGGCGAAATAGTTTTGTGTGACAGATTGAATAAAAGTTGTAAACGGAAAATCTGCGGCTCCGGCTGTCTTACTGAGGGGTGACTGTGGTGAGAAAGATGTTGGTTAGCGTGAGGATCAGTCCGCTCCAATATAATTATCAGCCTTGTCAAATCAAGCCGGCAGCCGGCTATTTTCCCCGCCTACTTTACATTTTTCAGCCGCCTACTTTTGTTACAAAATCCCCCAGCAATTTGTCTTCATAAACCTCTGGCAGCTTACTGGGTCTTCGGGGATCTGAAAACTGTCATTTTGACGAATGTCCCACATGTGTATTAGGTTTTCTCTGTTGTTTACATTATCTGAGCTTGCAGCAGACACTGCCACCACACCTCCAAGGAGGCGGAGTTCTAATATCTAGACCGTTGAGTGCACACACCTAGCTCTGTGTGCCTGTGACTATTTTCTGGACTATAACTAGAAACACAACATGCTTCATTGTGGATGGATTCTTTCACAAAATGGTAGAGGTTAATTCCAAGATATAAGCTGACAAGAAAAGTTGCCCAGAATACACCAAAAACGATGTTTAGGGGTTTAAATTTACAAATTTTTCCTGGGGCCCCCCAAATCCCCCCTACAGGAGGGGGGCAACCCCCCTCCCGTACCTACCCCCCATGCAAATGTTCAATGTTCAATGTATGTTGCAAAGTTGATTTACCTTGATTTGCGCTTAACGCATTTGTCATTAATGTTGTATTTATATGTATTATTATTTGATGTATCATTGTGTTAAGATTTCGGTATGGCGGCTTTGAAAAGGCGTCTTCTGACACCTGTTCCACCATACCTTCCATTGTTTATGGAGAATCTAAATAAATAAATAAATAAATAAAAAAGTAAAACATGGAATTACTTCATGTGAATTGTGCATTGAGCCAAATTAGCTGCTTATTTTTCGGCTTTGTCGAGTAGAAAACTAATGAATGAGCAGTCTCGTGACTACAGTGACGCCTAAGTTTTCACAAACATATATGATTTGCAGATTTTTTTGCATTAGCCAAAACGTACATAACGAACATTTTAGAAGGGGAAAAGGTCCTGGTTTGACCATGTCACGTTCATTTTCTGTTTGTATGAGTTTCCTACAAAATGCAACACAAGCGGTTAAATACGATACCTCATTTTTTATAGTAGTCTTTCTTTCTTTTGTTGTTACAGTAGTAAATGGACGAAAAAAAACAAAGCGACAGAATTATGCTAATTTTATGACGTCATCGGTCAAAATACAAGATGGCGGACCATATGACCATATCTATTTATGGAAGTTCCTTTGCCTTTATTATATATATAATAGGTCATGATCAACTTGTAGAGATTTCCTTGCTGTTGTCCAAAGTTTGTAGACTGTGCTCATGTGAGCCTGGACCACTGAAGCAGCCAGACTGTGACAGACTGAATAAAAATTGTAAACGGGAGCTCTGCGGCTCCGGCTGTCTTACTGAGGAGTGACTGTGGTGAGAAACATGTAGGCTAACGTGAGGATCAGTCTGCTCCATATAAACTATATATCTAACTTTATATACTGACCATTAAAACCACATGAGGCATGAAGATGTGGTGCTTATGATGTGTTTGCGGTTGAGCTAAATGTGAGTTATGATAGTAAATTTGCATGGGTATATTATAGCACGGTGATTATAGTACAGGATATGTCGTGCCCAAAACTTTGTTTCACTCATGGCGGCCTTTTATTGACCAACGCGCCAGGACACAGTCGGACAGTCCCAACCTGAACATTCCCTCCAACAGGAAGAAAGAGACTATGAACAGTACGTCATACAGGAAGAAAAGGACTGTCGAACAGTCCCCACCTGAGCCGTATCATTATAGCCACAGTGCCACACTGTGGTGATGAGCATTCAAGTGTTCATAGAAGGCTGACCACTTTTAGGCCTGGGTACCGGTACAGAAAATTCAGGTCCAGGTCCAGAGGTCCAGGTCCGGACCTGATTCTGGACCTGATCGTCTATGCAATGACCAGGACAATATTCAAAACAATGGTCCATTTCGCTACCAAGGAATCTGTTTGGTGGAGTATCCTATCTTCACGTAAACAAGTTGGCCCAAGTTGGCCTGTAAAAAAAGGATTTTCAATTTTCTTTAAAATGGCTCTGGGTATTTTTTTTTCCCAAAAAGCCCCAAAATAAGGGCCCCCTCCCTTTTTAGGGCGGGTGGGAAAGGTTTTTCGCCCCCCCCCCCCGTGATCTCGCCCCCCGGGGGCAAAATCACTAGTGTTTTCGCCCCCCCCCCCCGGGGGCAGGATCACTAGCGATTTCGCCCCCCCCCTCCCGGGGCGAAATCGCTAGTGATATCGCCCCCCCCCCACCCCCGGGCGAGCTAGTGATTTCGTCCCCCTTACCCTCTTGGGGTGAAATCGCTAGGGATTTCCAGTGATTTACATCCTTCTAGTGATTTGCATCTCCAATAAACCTAGAAGTTACATTACTTTTGCTTCGTACAAGTCACATCATACCTCCATTAAATATTTTTAGCCCTTGCAGATTTATTGTGTCATCTACTCTCATTCATTATGCAAATAAAGCTGTAATTGACACGTTTGAGTTAACACGTGTGCAGATACTTTCGTTTAGCTGTATTTTATGATGACATTTTGTCCTGAATTAAGAAAATGACTTGCGCATTTGCACAATCTATACATAGTGGTGCAAAATTGATTTGCACATTGCACTTTAGAATTTTTGTACTTTGACATTAATTATGCAAATCAAAATCTCATTTTCATAGTCATCATCTGATATGTTTCACCTTCCATAACCTTTAAATTACATAGATTACGTGTATTAAAGTCACATGGAAACACTAGAATTACATATTCGCCTCCTGAATTATGCACATTATGAGAGAACTGGTTTATTTATTCAAACACACAATGTCGTGTACAAGATTATAGTCCGAGGACTAAATTGCCTCGTACATTGTACAGGAGAGGCTGGCGCTTAGGACTAAAACAATGGAATGTCCTGCCTAAGTGCATTAACATACTTATCACAATTTCCACTAAACTTTACAATTCAAAATTGTGGGTCTACACACCATCAAGTAAATATATATCTATGTCAATTATAAAATCGATCTCATTCTGAATGATTAAGATGTGACACTTCAAAGACTAATGTGAGTTTAACAGATCGATACAATAAGGCAGCGTGGTATTCCTGAAACGCGATGTTCGGCACTTAAACTGGCTGAAGTTGTCAGCATTTCTGAGGTCCCTGCCATGTACCTCAGAGCGGCGTGGTGGTAGCCAGCAGTTGAAAACCTCAGAATGAACAATAGATCTGGCATACTTGAGGCAGAGAGCTTTACGCCTTACATGCAGAGGTTCTAATTTACAAATCAGTAGCGCTGAACTGTAGGAACTGAAAGAACGACCAAGCATGATCTTACAGGCCCTGGATTGGACACGCTCAATCATACATGACAGTTCTACTGTAAGCCCAGGGTGCCAGACCTGGCAGGCGTATTCCAGGGTGGGGCGGACAAACCCTATGTACACAAGTACTAAGTCGCTAGTGCTTAGACCGTGTTTCTTCAAACACCTAATCATGTATAGACGGCGGTTAGCTTTGCCCATAATCATTACCACATGTGCAGTCCACTTCAAGTTTGCTTGTAATATTACACCAAGGACCTTGGCCATGTGTACAACTTCAAGTTCAGATGCACCAACAAACAGACTGGGAATTTCGGGTGTTTTTCGCAAGAAGCATATGAACATCACCATGCATTTAGTTGGGTTGAGCTGCATATAGTTTTTGTCAGTCCAGCTGACTAGGTTGTCTAGGTCGGTTTGTACTTTCGACGGGTGTGACGCTAGTCTGGCCTCTGCAAGAGACATATCGTCAACATATTACCAGGTCTCTGCTGAAGTGTCATCTTGGGGGGCTGCATCGTTTATGAGGGCAAGGAAGACCAGGGGACCAAGCTTTGTGCCCTGGGGTACTCCACAGGTGAGCGTTTCCCACTCTGAATGTGTTCCTTTGTATGTGACACGTTGCTGCCGGTACGAGAGGAAGTTGCAGACCCAAGGTAGGATGGACCGGCGGACACCAAGTTCAAGGAGTTTGTTCATTGCCGTCAGGTGATGTACTCGGTCAAAAGCACGCGTGAAGTCCGTAAGTATCAAGGTACTAATATGTCCTAATTTGCATTTTTGCATGTCATTTCGTAAAGCCCATGACACTTATCCCTTATATCATGGTATGTGAAGGTAAAAAGAAAAAAAAGGGAAGTTATGTTTCAGTGACACAAGCAGATTACATACATGTATCTGTAATTAGCACATGTTGTCATCTATAAAAAATAATTAGTTATGAAATATATTTGAGAATGAAATCATTTCGTCAGCCAACAATGACGTCCAACAAGTATAGGATCCATTATGCTATTTTGGTCGACAGACTAACCAACAAACATAGGTACAGAACCATTGTGCAAAATATTCTGTATACCATACGTTCAATTCCGCATCATTTTTACAAGATGATAAGTATAAAAGTTACTGTACAATTATTATATAAGGATTACAAATAATCTTAAAGATGATGGATACAAACATTTCAGACTAGGTTCGCTCCGAGAATGATGCAAATATCCTCAATCTGGGCTCAAAGAGGAAAGTGTTAACCCCTACGCTACGTTCAATATCTTTACTTCATGCCAGAAACCGCCAGAGGGGGGCGAAAACGCTCGCGGGGGGGGGGGGGGGGGTTTTGCGAAAAAACTGTCACACCCGGATGAACTGTTCCTTTTCCATTCGGCCCAATCTCCGGGACTGATTTTTTGGAGCAAATTCAGGTCCGGTTTTTCCGGAACGGTCCAACATTTTTAAGGAAAAAAAAAAGGTATTGTACCGGTACACCGTAGTGCACCCCTAGTGCTCAGTGATCCAAGATCCAAACGACCGTAAGTCCGACTGTCGCACGGGCCTGACGACCTTCCTCACTATCTTGTTCTGCACACAAGAACGTGACTTACTGGACCAGATCACTTATAGTGTAAGCGGACCACACTACACTGTAATGGGTAAGCAGGCATCAAATGACATCCTTTAACCCCCGTCTATGTACAGTCACGGTGCACACATCCGAGATAGTGCGCGACAAAAATGTGACGAAAGGGTCTCGAGGGTCCGTGTTTGCGTTCAAATTTCTCATAATCTGTTGCGAAGTGGCATTTGATACTTGCATGGCTAAAAAGCGTAAGAAGTGATGTGTTTGTGTGCAAATGGTTTTGGGCCCGAGTGTCACTTCCTTGTATTTCTACGCGTTGGAAGTGATTCGCCCGTTGACCCAGATTCCCCGTCCATGTGCGGTCTGTGAGCAGTGTTGCTATGCCTCGCGCGTCGGGTTATTGTAAAAATCTCAGTGTTACGATTTTCTTTATTTTTTGCTTGATTAATCTTATGTGTATTCTCTTTCCGACAATATCAGTCATTTTCATGACTAAAATATACTGTAAATGCATTTAAGTTCGCGGGGATTTAATTTCGCGGTAGCGGGAAAATAGACTTTTCGCGGTGGTTTTAATTTCGCGGTAGCACCATGCACTGTAATCCCTTACTGTTATTGAAAAATGTTCGCGGTGGTTTTAAATTCGCGGTGAAGCGGCCGCCGCGAAAACCGCGAACATTAATCCACCGCGAACATTTCTGCATTTACAGTAGGTGATGGGTTTATTTCCACGTCAAAATCCCCCTTTTTTTTGCATACTTTTTTACGTGAAAAAAACTTTTCAGTGAAGAAACTGAAACCCGACTGTTCTTAAAGCTGGAGTGATACCCTTCATTCCCATATACGGCTTTGCTGCTTTAGATTTATTTTCTTGAAGATACGGCCTCTCGACTTGAGGGTGCGCAGCCTCGATTTGAGACCCCAAGTAAACTGGGGTGTGCACCGTTAACCCCTTGCTGCTCCAGACAGACGCTTGCAGGAGGAATATTGTGCGCAGGTTAGATCACTGGAAGCAGGTAAGAACGAGATATGACTGCAGCATGACTGCATTATTATGAACCACGAGGATAGAGGTCATTTCTATGGTATGTGGGCTACATTATAGGTAGAAAGAGAAGACTTTTCGTTACGAAAATGGAAGTGGAGAGGAGGGCATCTTTCTTTATATAATTACCCACCCCAATATATAGCTCGAGAGGCTAGCTTATAAATGTGTTATTACCTAATACATGATGATTCCTGGGACAAGCAGGTAGCACTGTCATTGTAAGACTAAACAAATACTGTTTAAAACAGCTAGCCTTCCCAAGAGGTGCCCGATAAATCTTTTCAAGATGCTAAAATGCTGCTGGGGTCATTTAGGTCATTGAGAGAGTCTACTGAAAAATGGGTCTTACTTTTATGATGGATGATTTGCTATTAGCTGTAGGCAATCACAAAAGGCTTGCAGCAAAAATGAGCTGTAAATTTTGTGATGATAGAAAAAACAAACAAACAACTAATCGCTTCATCGGAGTAATTTGTATCACTTTTTTTCACTTTTTGACACTTTATACTATAGTGAACATGACTAGTTCATATATATTTTGTAATTGCAAAAAGACAAACAGAAAAATACAACAACACCTAACTGTAAATTGTTTGTCAGGCTACACCATGTTAAAGCAAACATTCTTAGACTTTTCTTTCAGACGTTTTGCTTTCTATCTAGTTTTAATTGGTCTATTTCTTCACATCTAATATCTTTTTTCTATTCCATTAGGTTCGACATGGCAGAGGCAGGTAATGGGTCTCCTACTGCTGTTCCCCAGAACTTTGGTGATGGGTCTCCTACTGCTGTTCCCCAAAAGTTTAGTGATGGGTCTCCTACTGGATCAATGCGACTGGGATGCAGTCAAAATCAGAGACCAGCTAACAGCGAGCAAAACCACTTTGGTTAGTCAATTGAAATCAATCCCTAGTGAGAAGCCCTACATGTGTGGGGAATGTGGGTTCAGGGCAGCTAAGAAGTCTCCTTTAGTTGAACATATGAGAACTCATACTGGAGAAAAAACCCTACAAGTGTGACAAGTGTGACTTTTCTGCAGCACGAAAACACGGATTGGACCAACATCTAGCCAAACACACTGGTGACAAACCCTACATGTGTGGCGAATGTGGGTACAGGACAACTCAAAAATCTATCTTATCCATACACATGAGAACTCATACCGGTGACAAACCCTACAAGTGTAGCCAGTGTGACTATTCTGCTGCACAGAAATCCACTTTGGACCGACATCTAGCCATGCACACTGGTGATAAGCCCTACATGTGTGGGGAGTGCGGGTACAGGACTGCTCACAAGCCTAACTTATCACGACACATGAGAACTCATACTGGCGAAAAACTCTACACGTGTGACCAGTGTGACTATTCTGCGGCAAGGAAATGCCATTTGGACCAACATCTATCAAAACACACATGAAAAGCCCTACATGTGTGGAGAATGTTGATACAGGACAGTCTGACCTAGTGAAACATATGAGAATTCATACCGGTGAAAAATAACAACACATCCAACCATTTTGAAGTTTTTGACTGTCATTCAACACAAGAAATTGTTCACCTCGAATTTTCGATCGCACACCCGTCGACCTTGGTCAGGAGTGTTGATTGAGTTACTGTGAGCACGTGACCTATGGACCCATGACTCGATTGCGAGTAAAGAATCATAGATTGACAATATGAATCATACCAACACAGATGAGATTTCATGCTACATCCGACCATTTTGACTATTAAGCTGCACATAACTGTGATAAGTCCAGCTTGAACCAACATCTAGCCACACACTTGTGACACATTGTAAGCCAAATATGTGTGGGGAGTGTAAGTACAAGGCAACTGACATTTGTAGCTTTTCAGAACATATGAAAACTCACGCAGGTGAAAAACTGTACAAGTGTTACCAGTGTAACTCTGCTGCATTGGGATCTACTTCGGACAATCATTGCACACCGGTGAAAAACACTACCATTTAAAACACTACACTAATCTGTTCAAAACTCGTTAGACACTGGTGCACACGGGTGATAAGCCCGAAATAATTCTTCATTTTAATCCAGTTGTAGAGATTGAACTGTATTTGAAAACTCGTTAGACGATGTGAGCAATATGAATCGTGTCATCTTAGAAACCTCCTTTATCCAAAACAGATAGCGTACCATTGTTGTATGTTACCTAAAGCTGTAGTAACCACACTGATTGAAAACTCTGAATGCGTAGAGAGAAAGAGAGAGGGAGGGAAGAGAGATACACTTTTTAGCGAAGGTAATGAGTACACGATGCAACAAAAAGCATATGTTGTTACCAAGTTTTTACATGCTACTTAATTCCTGACGACGATGGTACTTACAAGCTTGAGAATAACACATACAACTTCTGTTTAGATAATCTAAAACATTCCGTATGGCAACCTCTTAAGATAAGTTTTCTAAACCCGTGCGTCTTTGTTTAAATCCCATGTGTGACCTGCCGTGTCCAGCTTTCTTTGTTCGAGGATCAAGCCAGCCGTTCGTCTGTTTTGTCGATAATTGAGAGCTTACCGGCCCACACTAAACAGAGACGGGGGGCGACATAGATTTTCTGCTACTTATAACCCCCTCCTGCAAAAGTGGTGTATTCCTGACGTCACTACTGGAGATAGAAAGGATCATTCTGTGAACAAGGTCGACAGAGATTGACTGAAAATTTAGAGGGGTAAGTCCCTATAGTTATTACAGTGTTGGAAGTAAAGTTTAGCGATTTTTCTATAACGTATTCTACCAACACAGATGAACTTTCATGCTAAGGTAATAATACTAGCTGGAGTCAAATAAAATCCCTGTTCCAATGAAAAGATTATCTTTGCTTAGCCTTATCACACAAAGCAGTTGAGTACAGCAACTGAGAATGTGTTCAAGGGTACCTCTCCTCTGACAGAGTTGGCATGAGGGGGTCTCTGCCAAGCCCCAGACATGCAAGTTAGCTGGACTTGGAAGCACGTCGTACACTGAAGAGATGAGAAATTTGATCCGAGAAGGCTCAGCTCTGCACAACTCTGGCCATGTGACCTTGCGGGAGTCAGCATGTTCCCACCTAGTCCACGCACCTTGCTTGCGCATGCCTACCATCCTGCATCGCCGATCCTCCTCTTCCCCAGCATCTCATCCTGGATCAGTTCTCCTTCTCCTTCCCGCTGACTTTGTCGTACCGAGGCTTTGGGCAGCTGCCCAGTCCTGCCCGTCCTACTGCCATGGACCCCACGAGGACACTGTGTCTCAACCTTGCCTCTGCCTGATCCACTGCTTCCTGTGCCTTCCATTTTCTTCCAGTCCTGACATGGATGCCGGCTGAAGAGACCTTGGAGTCTGAGGAGTCCCGGTACATCAACACTTCTCTTGCACGGGTAACCTTGAACTCTTCAGTCAGGCCACTCAAGGGAAGCTGCAGCTTGGTGGATCTACCGTACAGGGCAATGTTGCTTAAGGACCTCGGGAGCCCCAACCACTTGCGAAGGAACCTGCTGATGGTTCTCTCCAGTTGCTCCACCATGGTCATCGGCACCTCGTACACAAGAAGAGGCCAGAGTACCCTTGGCAAGACTCCATGCTGGAACATCCAGGCCTTGAAGCTACCAGGTAGCCCTGTCTTGTCAATTCCCTCGAGCCACGTTGTCAGGTCACTCCTAGTCTGCTGAACTGAAGCGGTGTCCTTCAGAGAACACCTTGCCCAGACTCTTGACTGGTTTCTCTGACACTGTGGGAATCTGAGTGCCTCCCAGGGTGAAACGGAACCTTTCAGCCACCTTCCCCTTCTTCAGGACAAGAGATCTTGACTTGGCCGGCTTGAAACTCATCCGTGCCCATGTAATGAGACGCTCTAATCCCTGTAGGAGCCATCTACACACCGGGACTGTTGCAGTCATCACCGTCAGATCGTCCATGAAGGCTCGAATCGGCGGCTGCCTGGTTCCAGACCTAGACACGGGACCCCTACATCCTGCTTCCGCTCCTTTAACAATCATGTTCATCGCTAGTGCAAAGAGGGGAACTGAAATCGTACATCCAGTAATGATGCCCTTCTCTAACCGTTGCCATGCTGAAGTTGCTGTACTGGAGCCAGATCTTAGCCAGAAGTTGCTGTAGTAATCTAAGATGAGGTTCTGAATTGACTCTGGAACATGGTGTCTGGTCAGTGCTGTTTCCACAAGCTTGTGGGGGATCGAACCATACGCATTCGCGAGATCCAGCCACATGACTGCCAAGTCCCCTCTGTTCTCCTTAGCCTCCCGGATGAGCTGGGTCACTACGCCCGTGTGTTCAAGACATCCTGGGACACCAGGAACTCCCCCGTTCTGCACAGATGTGTCAATATACTGGTTGTCCAGAAGGTACTTAATTAGACGCTGGGCCACAATCTTGAAGAAGATCTTTCCCTCAACACTGAGCAGAGAAATTAAGCGGAACTGGTCTACCTTACTTGACTCCTCTTCCTTTGGGATCCAAACCCCCTCGGCTTGCCTCCAATCAGCCGCCACTTTACCTCTGCGCCAGACCACCTTTAGGATCCTCCAGAGGCGCACCACAAGCCGTGGGCAATGTTTGTAGACCTTGTATACCACGCCACTGGGACCTGGCGCCGAACTGGACCTCGCCGCCTTGACTGTCTCTCTGACCTCCTTCAGAGTTGGTTCAGAGATTTCAAAGTGCACTTCCGGCTCAGGTGAAGTCACCAGCAAAGGGCAAGGACCAAGATCCACATCTCTCGAGGCATCACTGAAGGTATTGCTGAGGTGGAGGTTGATCTCCTCGACTGGGCAGGTCAGGTTTCCACTCCTCTCCTTATCAGTGTTGCAACCATCTGACATAATAGAAGTCTCGTTGCCATGGATCAAATCGTAGTCTAGCATCTTTATGGCCCCTTATGAACACTGTAAGTTCGTGATCTAGGAATGTTTGCGAGAACTGCAATATTTTTTTTTTCTTTCGTCAGCCGACGCCCTGTTAATAATCCCTGAACCTTTAATGATAATGTCCCGTGAACAGACGTTTCTATGTGTTTGATCGGAGTGTTGTTTAGAGCAGCTTTATGGGGAGACAACGTTTGTGTATTGTGGCTTTCAGTACTGCATGTAATGTAATTGCATCCGATGCGTTATGCAGGGGCCTAGGTCATGTATAATTCTGCGTGGATAGTATAAAGAAATATTCTGATTTGTATTTGTATCAAAATGTCTGAGTAAAACGTGATTTGTCGCTTGCATGTGTGTACAAAGTTTGAGTGAATATTCAACTAACAAGCGATGAAAGACTTTTTAAATAGGACACTTATGTTCTCAGGATCACAAACACCATCTAGAAATCTATTCTGAACTACCAGCACCTGCTTTCAAATCGGCTTTATTATCGTGGATAAAAAGCGTCGCCTTGCAATGTTCACTAGAATTTCAATAGAATTGCACTAGTTCCCGTGAGGCGTCGTCCTAATGGAAAAACTAGTACTCTGCTTTAGACTGCATGTTCCACGTTTTAGAAATTAATGTATAAGGTAGAAACCACAGACTGGCCCGGCGATGTGCAAAGAGATACTTTACCACTAATCACTTGAGGGCTATGGTTCGCTTTTACCTTATGAGACTATAGTTTTTTTTTTACATGAGACAGCTGCACTTCTAGTAAGAATTGCTAGGCGACGTTTTTGACCCATGATCGGATTCGCCTTGTCCATTATTTTTCATTAAAAAAATTACAGAGTTTGCTATTACAAACCTGTAAATATTACAATTCAGAGCCACAAACGCATAATTTCAGTCTAAAACAATGCCTTTTATTGAGAACATTAGTAACAAATCAAAGTTTGTGACCGTATGGCCGGGGCCTTACGTTACACCTAACGACCTGTCGTACGGATATCACTTATTCATGAACAAGTTTAGTAAACTTGTTCTTGAATGAGTCACCAGGTAACAATCTTATGGTTTGGTTTGTTTTCTTTTCTGCTTAATGGATCAAAACGTTGGCGAAGTTCTAGGTTTTCAAGTTCTCATAAAAGCAGGTGACATAGGCTGTAACCGATCGCACCAGGGAGAGTCATTAGTGGCAAGTAAGGGCGTTCTGCCCTACTGGGCCATCCTGAAAGACTGGATATTATGTAAACGTCTAAACTCGCGGATTTTACGTGTGAGTGAAGCAAGTATAAACAAGCTATTACACGGTCCGTTTCGCTCTCTGAGTACTAACTTGCAACACTGCACGAAGCCCAAAATTTTTGGGCTTATATGGGACCGCAAATGAGCGGACGTTCGCGGGCATATACCGGGATGCCCAGGCACTTGTGCAAGCAGTATCGGGCCTCCATATGTCACGCACAGTAATAGTTGTGCATCTCCTGGCCTTATACAGGTTCCTCTACATCAAGTGAACGGACGGCACACACGCGTAAACGTCCACATATTTTGAATATCTGGGCAAATGTACCGGCGTATCCGACCCAGACATTTGGGTTTTCATGCAGTGCCCCGGTCTTTATTTTGTGTGGCTGAACTTTAGACAGCTCGATCCATGTCTTACGTACCCACATGTATAATTTCTGTCAAAGTCGGATTGCTGGCAGGCTTTTCTTTCAAAGCCACAGCGTATTCGTTACAAAAAACAAACAAACAACCATTTAAAGTGAGCTCAACGACAGGGCGACTACTGTACTTCCAATGACGTCATTTGCTGTCAGTGTCCTCTCGGTCAGTCTATAGCAGAGGTGAGTGAATATATATAAAGGAACGGTGAGTGAATAAATTTGATCTGCCGCTGTCCCAGCCACAACGTAGACAACGCTTGAGCTCCTGAACACTTATACACAGGAAACGCAAACGGTAAGAGTTTCTTTATGCTGAATGTACGTTAGAAAGATAAATATATTTATTTGGGGGTCTAAAACATAGACTAAAACGCGCGTTACCTTGTCAGTGCTGTTGTAACAGTATAAGATCAGATACGCAGTACGACAGATCGACAAGATAGACAGTTTTACTCAATATCAAACAAAAAATTATGCTAGCAAAGGGGTTAAGATGAGAATATTATAAGTTACAGAATTTGAGAAGTGGTGTTTTTTTTAAAAATCATCTGTTATAATGTCTTGCTTTGGAGTCAAAACATGCCGGTTGCCCGGTGGACTTTTATTTGCGCCTTCTTTGAGACAGCGCGAGTAACGAGTAAACATTTACATGTTTTAGTAGCCATTTGTCAAATTGGCATGTGTATCTTTGCAGGTGTCAAATAACCTGAAACCCTGCTTATGTCTTATATCACGGATAAGGACTATCAATGAGTTGCATACGATTTTGTGATTTGACAATATGTTTTAAATATTGTATTGTGTGTATGATTGTATCCAGGACCTCGCTAAAAACAGTAGCTATTGAGGGAGCTACCCTAGTAAAACAACAAAAACATGAATTAAATTAATAAATACTTGTAGGACAAGTTTTCGAATAGTGAAAAAAAGACCGGCAAGTTGTTTTTTCTTGGTTGAGATTTTTGTTAAGCCCAACCCCAAGTGAACAGTGTCCGCGTCATTTTGTTACATTTGTACGCTATTGAGCGTTATATTGAGAGTGCCACAAAGCCTTCTACAAACAAACATGTCGGTCCTTCCCCTCATTGCATTTTGGTGGTATCTCAGTGCACTTGGGGCACCGGTGCGGCGCTGTTGTATTATTTTCGCCGATTTAAATTTACTAATAGATATTGCGTAATACGATAAAGTATGACTTAGAAAACAACAAAATACACAAAACGTGAGAAAATTCGTTCTTTATCTCTGAAATTCATTGAGAAATCTTCCAAAATCCACAGTACTACAACGGTGCCCCAAGTGCAGTGAGATACCACCTTATGGTGGCGAACTCGCTGCAAACAAACGATTGTTTGTCTGAGCGCTCGACAAATCGCGTGGATATAAGAACAACAACAAAAATTTCCACGCTACGTGTGTTAAGTTGTCCTTTCAATCATGTTCCTTTATATTTTGTTTGATATTTCAATTATAAAGTCAAGACTTATACAAATTTACATCCAATTAAGGTCCCAAACAGTTTGCTTTCAAGTGAAGTGGGGGTGGGTGTATGTTGTCATGTTCTCCACTAGGGGTGGGTACCGGTACAGAAAATTTAGGTCCAGGTCTAGTTCAGGTTCAGAGGATCAGGTCCATGTCCGGACCTGAACCTGGACCTGATTCATTTTGTGAACACTTGTGAATGAACGATACTCAAAACAATGGTCATTTTGCTACAAAAAAAAGTCTGTTTTGTGGAGTGCTCGACTACCATTGGCGTTTTAAAATCCTACAAGGCTACCTGCCTCTGTACGATTGACTGTTAATGTTGGTAAATTGGCTATAGACTCTATTCTGCTTCGCTCTTGTTTTTGCCTCGACCGGTAAGCCCCAAAACGTATCAATGCCTGATCATATAATCTGTTCTTTTTCCAATCTGTCCAACATCCGGTCAACCCAATTTTTTTCAGGTCCGGTTTATCTGGACCGGTCTAATGAGAAATAAACGGTTTTCTACCGGTACCCACCCCTATTCTCCACTATTCGGCCGACATGCTTGAAAAATTGCCGTGTCTTGATATTTTCAGGTTCATGGTGGTCTGTCCCGTCCGCTTCACGCTGTTGTAACCTTCCGCAATGTCGCCTGAAGACGACAAAGAATCCCCTGAGAAGGAGTTCGCCAGTAACACCAGCCTTCATGGATTCAACAGGGTAAAATCAACTGTTGCTTAGTTTATGGTACTGGTGAAATGTAACAGTTAAAAGATATATGCTGAAGCGCTATAGGCATGGGGAGGGGTTGAATAAATAATTATCGTTTGACGCTAGTTCACCTCTATCCGCGGGTTAGCATGAACGTATTCCGTCGGTTTGAAAAACAAGCAAACACACAGACTGATTAGGGATATCAAGTACTAGTCAACGAACGGTGGATTCAAATTGCAATGGAAACTTTATCTAAAAAATATGGTCTTTAAAACCCCTTCCCATATACCGTTAGGTGATTCAGCGTTGGAGTCCAGTACTTTTTGGTTTTTTTGAACATTTCTGGCCTAGCGCAGTCATTGATGTTACTGTTGTTCTTGATTTCGTGATTTTTGATTCCTCAAAGGCACACTTTAGGACGATCGTTTTGAAATATTCATCAGATAAATCTTTGATGAGGGATAATAAAGAATTTTTGCAGATTACACCAGAGCTTACGTTATATAAAGAGGCGATTATTCTTAAGCTTTAAGCTCCTCTAGAAAAGGCCTGGTTGAATAATTGATGTTTATCTATGATTTCAGTGACCAGCATTTAATTCAAGTAGAATACAGTACATTCTGAACAGGGGTTTCTTTTGTTAAATAATGCACACCGATGGGCCCTTGCGTGCCGAAATGCCGTAATCCAGTCTGTACGAGCACTTGTCTAGCATTGCGAAAATGAAATTCGCGAGTAGAGCAAACATATCAAAACAGACAAAACTATTTCCAACCTTTGCATCTTTTCCCTGCCCTAGATCATATGTTGTCACAGTTTAGTTTTGGTAGGTGAAAATCAATTATTCGCGTATGTCAATCATTAAGTCAAGTCAGTGTGGCCTACTAATATGATGCAAAGAACTGGCATGGCAACTTGCTCTTTCATTTCGTGTTCCAGTTAGTCATCTCACCGGCCGGCGCCCTCCGAGCCCTGTGGGTGTTCGCCATCCTGGGCTCTTACAGCGGCTTCGGATACATGTTTGGCTCCATGTGAGTACCTGTCATTACATGTTTGCGATAGCAAAACAACCTGTATTGCATTAGCTCCGGTCCTTGGGCACCGCCATTTTGTGTGCCAAGGACGGGTGAATGATGGGAAGGGAGTGTCGCCACTTTCAAACTATGACGTGGAATGTTATAAGCGTGTTGGAGTGTTTTTGTCAGAAATGTAGGGACGATAGCTGCACAACAATGTCTGAATTAATCTGTTTCATGGTGGGAAAATGGTTTTGTATGAATAATTGGCGTGAAGTTTTTTGCGTGTTGTTGCGGTCTTATTTGGTACCTGCTGATATATCTGTGATTACCTATTTATTTGTGCTGGACCATGTATGAGGGGCTGTATATCATATCATATCACTACCTCCTTTATCTGCGTATCTTCTCCCCGCACACACACCAGGATGCACTCGTACTTCAGCTACGACACCATCACCGATACGAAGTTGGAATTTGCCGATGAGTTGACATTTCCGGCAGTCACATTCTGCAACATGAACAAGTAAGCACAGTCAAATTTGTCAAATCTAAATGAACGAGCACCTCTGAATTCATACCACCTAGCAATTGTGACCCCTTTTTCACATAAACTTTGACTGAGCTGTTTAAATGTTTATTTGTAATATTACCCATGGTATTACATTTATAAGAAATATTACATATTTCTATCAAATGATGTAAGCTGCACATGTATGATCACTGTTATAATCAAAATGCTGTAAATTGTATCTCTGTTATATATTTTGTCTGACCCTTCCCTCCTCCCTCATGACCTCAATGAAAAGTGGCCCGCGAGCCGATTTGAGCTTCGATAGATAAATGATGAAACATACAAACAAATAAACAAACAAATGAGCAAACAAATAAACAAACAACCTCATGGAATCTTGCAGAGACTAAGTAGGATTTTAAAGGGTCGTGATTTTTATAAATGACGATCTAGACAATTGATGAACAAGAGTGGAACTCAGATATTCAGTAGTGATCGATGTTATTCAGTCCACACCTGACACGACACAACAAATAAGCAAAGAAAACAACAAACAAACAAACGCAGGGAAGCGCCAGTCTTGTAGAGACTAAGTAGTTTGGTACAGGTCGTAATTATGATCAGCTGGGTACATGGACGACGCTATGGAGTTAACGCCTGACACAGCGTCAACCTTTTTTTTCTTCCTTCGGGCAGGTTTGATGCCAACAAACTGAAGGCGGTGGATTGGTCGTACCTGTCCACGTTCCTGTACGGTATTCAAGCGAACATCTCCACGATACTGACGTTAGGCGTGCCCCCTGATGAAACGGTCAACTCCACTCTTGAGGTAAGCACTGCATAAAATCGGATCTTTCAGCACGCTTTAAAATATGCTTACCCATGGTCCACAGGGAAGCGTTTCGAAGATCTATAACGTACTCAGGCACAGTTCTGTGGAATAGTCTGAGGGAGAACGTGAGGCTGGTGCCCTCTTTATCGTCGTTTAAGAACTTGACTGGACTAGAAATTATGTAACTATGGACAATGAGATGGACTGATATTATGTTGAATACGAAAGTATCTATGGAATGTTGAATTGTATGATGATGAATTGTATCTTTTGTGTAGTGCATTGTATTTAGAAGGTATTTAGACCCCTGACCTCCTCCACCCTTGAAATCTTGAAAAACGGCTCAGGCCGAATGATGTATCAAGGTTAAATAAAGGTTAAAAAAAAAATGCTAAACGGAACCTTAACGATTACTTTTTAAAAGGTGTGCTGTAAGGTTTTCTTTCAGTGAACGTTATCAAATCAGGACATGATTTAGTTATGATACAGCTGCATGCAACAGCCAGAGTTGCCGAAACCACTGAAAGTACTTAATGATTAAGTTAAATATAAGCCTTACTTATTATTGAGTATGTCATTCTAAGAAATTAATTGTTTCGTTGTTAACGTTGTTGTTGATGTTATGCTGCTGCTGATGCCGCCAGTACTCTGTGAGTATGCCTATCATATATGTATTGCTTAATTCTATGTTCAAATGTATAATATAATGTATATAGGTTCCATGGCACTCAACATCAGCATTGTTGCCTAGGATGCCTTCAGTATTGCATTGTTGCAATTTTTAACCCAAAATAAACAATTCTGTTTGATCTTACCTCGCTTGTTCTTAAGCAGTGTGCCT
Source organism: Branchiostoma floridae (assembly GCF_000003815.2). Classification (NCBI taxonomy): domain Eukaryota; kingdom Metazoa; phylum Chordata; class Leptocardii; order Amphioxiformes; family Branchiostomatidae; genus Branchiostoma; species Branchiostoma floridae. The sequence goes on along the minus strand of NC_049980.1, from coordinate 91,235 downwards.
ATGAACATTTTTGTTATGTTGATCATTTTAAGATCATTTAACACCTTGAAATCCCATGTTCGTTAACAGAAAACCTCTTTTCACTTCTACCCTAACCCAAACTTTAATCCTAACACTACCCCTACATTAAACCTATGCTAACCCTAACCCTAACCCTAACCCTAACCCTAACCCTAACCCTAACCCTAACCCTAACCCTAACCCTAACCCTAACCCTAACGCTAACCCTAACCCAAACCCTAACCCTAACCCTAACCCTAACCCTAACCACTAACCCCTAACCCCTAAGCCCTAAGCCCTGACCCTTAACCCTAACCCCAACCCTAACCCTGTGGTAATGACATTCATATTTCATGACCTAACAGGGAACGAAATTGGAGGATCTCGTCTTGCAGAAAGGTTTCAACGTTTCGTGGACTCGCATGCCTCTTTGCACGTGGAGAGGTACCCGATGCACTGAGCAGGTAAGTTGTAATTAGAGACGCTGTATCGTACAATTTTACCCAAAATTTCTCCTTCTTCTTCTTTCTTTTGAGGCTACCCACTTCAACATGCTGGGGAATTTTCATTTTCACCTAAGTGAAATGAGGGAAGCCGTGTAAAGGGCAGAAGATCGGTAACACAGCAGCATTCGAACTCGAGACCCCTCGGTCCTGAGCCAAACAAACACGCTGACGCTGTGCCACACGATCCCACGAGTTTACAGTTCAATGGCTTGTTGCTACCTGGGGAAAAAATCACGGCATGCTTTGCTTACTGGTCAGACAAGGACTTCTAACGTGAGCTATGGAATAAGTGACAAAAAGTCTGTATCGTCCACCATCCTGGCTAAGGCCAGGTACATTTAACTTCCAAAGGGTTCTATGATTGGTAACTTATCCTAATATTCTGTCATCTGCAGAACTTCACCCATTCCTTCGGTCACTACGGAAACTGCTTCACTTTTAACGCTGAAGCCAACAACCCACTGAAACAGACCATGCAAGGAACTGGAAATGGACTTATGATCATTGTCGACATTGAAGAAGTAAGTTTCCTGTATCTCTATATATCATTCTGTATCTGTGTACCAGTCGTTCTTCGTATCACACTACGCCTCAGTATCTGTTTCTGTATTTGTGTAGTTACTAATACCAGTCGTTCTTAGTATCATACCGAGCCTGTATCTTTAGCTGTATCTGTATCTGTATTTGTGAAGTCGCTATACCGGTCGTTCTTAGTATCACACCACGCCTGTATCTGCATGGTTACCCTTGGCCTTCTGAGTGTCACACAACCCCCTGTATCTATATCTGTACCTGTATCTGTAAGGCACGCGGCACGACATCAGTTATTTATTTACACTGAACGACCCGCCACATAGATATGATGATGATATAATTGGTAGCCATAAACAGTTTTTTTTTTAAATGATGACCGATCATTACTCTTGGAAGCCATCCAATTTTAGCCGCAGTTCGCTCCTCCGTGATCCATTTACTTAGAATGTTCCGCGGTAAAGCTATTGCAATTGTTAAGAGCATGAAGTAGTCAAAATCATGCTACTGTCACAATAGTGGCCCCGTCGGGGAGTATACGTAATTGGGCTATTTTCATGTACTTTCGGATGTAAGCCTTACATGGCCCCGTGGGACACCCGCATCTACCAGGGTATTTTGGGGCGCAGTCGGGACCCGTATTTATTTTTTTTTAAATTTGAAATTAAAATCAATCCGGGACCCGTTGACAAATACACGTGAAAACACAGCAAGGTACTCCACTGTATCCGGCAGTCCACCTGAACAAATTTCTGGCTTAAGAGCCGACAGGGGCCCGGCTCTTGACAAGCACATGCGCAACTTTGTCCACAGCTTAAGGCAGATTCGTGGCGGCTTCATTGTACTGATATGGTCATTATAATTTTTACAGGACGAGTACACAGAAAGTTTTACCGTTGGTGGGAATGCTGAAGTTGGGCTGAAAGTCCTGGTACACGATCCGAGGGAGCCTCCCATGATGGACACCCAGGGCATCGCCCTCGCGCCGGGCAACCACGCTTTCATTGCCGTCAAGCAGACGCTGGTAGGTCTTAAAACATAGCTGATCGTCTATCACCTTCCGAATGGTGCTTTAAACTGGTTTGCATTGCACTGCAGCATAGGTGTCGCTGCTTACATATGCGGTTTCCAAACGCAAAGTATTTAACATAACCTATACATATCTCATGCGGTGTTTATAATTCTGTCCCAAATGTAAAAAGTTGTATGATGATTGTTAGTTTGCAATGATTTTTGTAAAGTAAAAACTGATGATAACAGTAAAGCAATTATCGTCTATGTTTGCGTCGGTCCTAAAATGTGACTGGGTTTGAAACAACACCTATGCTGCAGCACAATGTGAATCAGTCAGAGTCGTCCTTTGGAATTTGACAGACGGTCACCAAAACTTCGATTCAATAAAACAAAATTTGTTTTTCCAATGTGTACAAAGATAATTTTTTTGCAGTGCATGACCCCGAATGACCCCTGAAAATCCAAAATGGCTGCCACATCGATCTGGAAATGACTCTAAATTAGAGTTCTAATCAAGGAGGTTGAAAAAAAAACTTTTTTTAAGCTCCTTGCTCTAATAGAGTCATTTCCAGATTTTGCGGCAATCTTGGAACTTTTGCGAAACTGTTCACGAAGATCGGTCTCATAGTATTCCGTCCCCCCTTCCTCAGTACGAGAACCACGTGCCTCCGTGGGGGGTCTGTCAGGACCGACAGCTGGAGTATTACGACACCTACACGTTGAACGGCTGCTATCTGGAGTGCAGAAGTAAACACGTGGTCCGGAACTGCAGCTGTCGAGCTTACGACTTACCAGGTACAATGTAAAATGCCTCACGACCTTCATGGTATTAATAAGATTGAAGCTTACATATGAACGAGAAAATAACTAGATGTACAAAATTACAATAACTACCGACCATGTCTAAACAAAGGATTTGCGACCACCCACTGCAAATTGAAGCTGGTAGATACTCCCAGAGTCCGCCAAAGGACAGAATATGTGCTTGTTGTAACGATGATTATGTAGAAAACGAAGTTCATTGTACACCGTGATTTGCAAATTTCTTTTAAGTACCTTTTCATTAGATCATATTACGTTTGACGAAGGACGAAATGTTCAGATACATTATGTCATCTAAAGACTACGATGTAATAGAAAAACTATAAATTTGTGTACACATGCGTCAAGGAGAGGGTAGAGACTATGATTTAGATAGAATATGACGTTCCTTTCTACTCTTTTTATTCTAATTATCTAGCTAAATGCATTTAGCCCACATAAAAGATCATTGTCGTTATTATTGGTCTAATGGAAAATAACGCGTCTTCGATCTTCTTATACCTACAGGAACGGAAGAATCTTGTGATCCAACCACAATGTTCACCTGTGTCAGAGCAGTGCTTGGTGAGTGTTCTCATTGCTGGTTACAGTTTACATTAAATTTTGTACAATATACTGGCAACTTTGGCACATGTATTTTGCTCCCTCGTCGGATTCTACCAGTAGTATTGGCGTACGTTAGTTAACCCAATTAATACGGAAGTCATACAAAGGCATATGATATTTTATTGAGGAGAAAACATTTTATAAGATGATTTACTCACAGGATGACCGTGACGCTTAAGTAGACGTACTGAGCTGAATAAAAGTTAATTTCTCCCTACCGTTACAGTTCAGGTGACCAGAGGAGATCTGACGTGTGACTGTCCTGTGCCCTGCAGTATGACGTCATATACCACGTCTGTGTCCTTCGCAGGGTTTCCAAACAAACACACTCGGGAGTATGTTGGCCCGTTGTTAGGCATGGAACCAACCTACTTGGAGTAAGTTTGCCGCAAATACAATACGTTTGGCAATAAGAATTATTGCGATGGCGACGGAAAAATTCCAAAAATTATCTTCGAATTCCGGGAATTTTTGCCAAACGGACGCACACTATACTGTTGGGCTAGCCCCTGAGGCGTCGCCAAAATCTTGAAAGTCAGGTCAATCTAGGTGAACACATTGTCCAAGGTGTTGTTGATCCTATAGTATGTATACAGACTGGGCGTTTTTTAATCATCATGGGTCGCCAGGGGGTACTTTTGAGCCCCTCCGTAACTCCTAACTAGCTACTTATATTATGGACACCAAATTTCATGATGCAAATGATATACATGCAAAATAAACTTAATATCTTAATTTTGGTGTAATGATGTAATGACCTAATATGGTGTGATGACGTATCATGACATCGAAGTGAACGTTATTGATGTCTGCGAAGACATTTGTTGTGAAAAGCAGCAGTATCGACATAAAATGTCATAAAATGACGCCTTGTATTCAATAGCCGCCATGTTGTATCTGCCATCTTTGATTTTCAAAAATACATTCTTTTCAGGAAATAGCCCCCAAACAAATTATTGTCACTGAAACCCAAGCATCATGTACCTCCATCTCCCTTAATCGCGAGATTTCATATCAAACATGATATAAAGTAAACAGTAGTAGGCCAACGTAGGTAAAAGTTGTTCACCATTTCCTACATTTTGTTCCAGGAAAAACGCTGTAGCCTTCAGCGTGTACTACGAAAAACTGAATTACCAGAACATCAGGCAGCTAAAAGCCATGGACGAAGGGCAGCTGGCAAGTACGTGAGAATAAGCCATTTCATAGTTCCTAGTGCAGGCGTGATGCAATGTGGTATAAGGGCAAAATTTACGGACCGAGGCCCTTGAGTTGTAACCATTTTCGCCAGATGACATGCAAGCGAAATCAGCTGGTCGCAAACCATACTCCTCTCGAATGTCTCCTATTTGTGACCTGTGGAGCCTGGTAGAGGCTAAAGGTAAATGTAAGGTAAAGGTAAAGGTAAAGGTAAGGAGCCTGGTAGAGGCTAAGACTTCCATACGGACCTCATACGGACTTGAAAGTATACGCACGGCTTTGCCCTTATGTTTCAATCCAAATTCAACTAGAAAGCAAACCAACTATGCGCACTCCCCCAACAGGTAACATAGGAGGGATGATGGGGCTGTTTATAGGGGCTAGCGTGCTGTCCCTCCTGGAGGTGTGCGAGTTCCTACTGAAGTGGCTGCTGGGGTTCATGGGGAAACATCTGCGTCCCAAGGTGGTTAAGGTGAAACCCAAAGACCCTCACACAGCCTTTCACAAGTGAAGATCGACTTCTTCAATAGTACTTTTCAGTTTGTATGTCACTGTGTGTACAGTACTTAGTTTATTTCATTTGTGTGACGCAAGTAAAGATTGACTTCTTAAATCTCTATGTAATTTTCAGTTGTATGTCACTGTATGTACATTACTCGTTTTATTTTATTTGTGTAACGCAGGGCCCCACTGCAAAGCAGTGTCAAGCCTGGATAAAATGACAGAAAATAAATAGAAGAAATAAGATAAATGGATTTAAGTGTTTATGTAACCAAAATAAAGCACATTTAGCCATAGCAGTTTTTAAAAAGACGTCTGTACACAATATACACCCTTCTGATGTTGTTGATGAACAACGGATATTACAAATCATACTTCCAGTTCTTCATACGACTCTAAAGTCTACAAATACTATAGTAAGTTATAAAAAGAAACTATTTTGTGCTTAACGTCTTTGTTTAATACTTGATACTAAGTTGTAAACAAAAACTGTTTTAATCTAGTGGCAGAACATGTAGAAAAAATATTTAGTGAAGCATTTCGAACTCGAAGTGGAGGGCTAGAGACGAAGCGTAATGCTTATTCGCTCACTATAGTGTAAATATAATGGTGAAGATAAATGTTGTAGATATGGTGAACATGTTCATTTCAGTTGCAAAATATTTATTACTTTTTCATAACTTATATTTTAACCGTGGTATTTACAACTCATTTCTGGGTTTAATTTCCACAGAGTTATTAGCAACTGGGAACTATTGTTTGTTAATCTAAGATATTACATTGTTTCATTAAAAATTTTATTATTGTTTTTTCTTATCTTTGAATATTTCATTATTAATCTATAAATTGCACTGTAACATTATCCCACAACTAATTACGCAAAGAGATCTAAGCTATGTGACCTATTTGTACTCTTTTGTGAACAAGAGTGGTTTGAATCTACGAAAAATGTTACTTTGACATTGAAATGACAGTGTATGTTTTTCTTTTTAAAGTATGTGGAATTTTTTGCTCATTTTGTACACAGATACGACTCATTCATTGTGCGTGTGATAAACAAAATAATGTTGCTATTGAATAAAAGATTCTATTTGACACCAACCGTGTTTATTATATGTCACGTGATATGTGTTACGAGATGCGAGTAAAACTCTCAGTTGTCGACGAAACTGACACCGCCTTGGAGGCGTAGCCAAAATAAATTCCCATTCAAGGGAGACAATAAACTGTCCAAATAGGCAATTTGCCGAGCTGTGGCCTCAGGCCTTGTCGACAAAATAAATTCTACCCCAGAGGTGTGGTCAAAATAAATTCCCCTTCACCGGAGACAACAAACTTTACACATCGTTAATTTGCTGGGCTGTGGCCCCAGACCTTGTCGACAAAACAGTCACCGCCTTGGAGGCGTGGCCAAAAATAAATTTCCTTTCACGGGAGATAACAAACCGTTCAAATAGGCGATTCGCCGGGTTGTGGTATTAGGCCTTGGTGACAAAATAAAATCCACCCCAGAGGTGTGGCCAATAATTTCCACTGGTCTCATAAGTTCATACGTTCGGCAGTCATTGCAGATAATCGTTTAATATTGAGTTATTTGCCACTGAAATAATATGTCCAACGGTATTTGCCATGCCCTAGGTAGACACCGGCGTCAAAGCTAGTTGCACTGTTAAAGTACCATTAAACGCTATCTGGACAAGGGTTTTGTCATCTCTCTCTGTAGTAAGGCTAGATGTTATGGTAGTGTTACAGTTATGTACCATTAATATCAAATCCTTACTGCAGCATGTACAGAACACGAGATATCAAAATCAGAAATTCTACTGCAGTACCATGAAAATGACTGGGAACCCTATCTTTTTTTCTATTATGGCAACCCCTAACAATTGCAATAAAGATCCATTGGCATTGGCAAATTCTCAAGCTATGCTGTTCACTTACACACACAAATTAAACCAAATTAAACCATTATCATTAACACACACACATGTAACCGTTAGCATAACCCTCTTACTCTTACAGAAAGAATATCACAGAAAAGCACAACAAAATACTCAAATTTTTATTAGAGACCTTATTCACATAAAATCTTACCTATTGCTTGCCTGGTAACGACAGTTAGACAAAAGGCTTAAGAATGACACATTCTCTCACTCTTTACGTGATCTCAACCGTTCTGGGTGACAAGCTCTTAAGAGTTGTTTTCTAAAGCCGTGCGTCTTTGCGTACAGCCCATGCGTGACCTCCCGTGTCCATCTTTGTTTGGGGATCAAGTCAGGCGTTCGTCTGTAAAGGCCTGAGGCCACAGCCCGGCAAATTGCCTATTTGTACAGTTTGTTGTCTCCCGTGAAAGAGAATTCATTTTGGCCACGCCTCCAAGGCGGTGTCTGTTTTGTCAACAAGGCCTGATGCCGCAGCCCGGCAAATTGCCTATTTGCTGTCTCCCGTGAAAGGGAATTTATTTTGGCCACGCCTCCAAGGCGGTGTCTGTTTTGTCGACAAGGCCTGAGGCCACAGCCCGGCAAATTGCCTATTTGCACAGTTTGTTGTCTCCCGTGAAAGGGAATTTATTTTGGTCACGCCTCCAAGGCGGTGTCTGTTCTGTCGACAAGGCCTGAGGCCGCAGCCCGGCAAATCACCTATATAGCTATTTGTACACTTTGTTGCCTCCCGTGATTGGGATCTCCAGTAAGGTGTATGTATGTAATGTAAATTTCATCATAATTCAGACTTTGTTGTTCTAAGTCTGCGAAGTGGTATAATGAATAAATCAAAAGCGCCCTCTAACTGTCGTTACTAGTGTTGCAATCATCTGCCATCATAGAAGCCATTGTTTCCGAAAGCATTATCTAACATATATATCGCCCTCCTCTCTCAAAATTTAAGAACATTTCACATGATCAGTAGAAAATAAATCGCCCTATTGAAGCCTGCTATGAGGGCAATAAAAATCGTACGACGATGGCGAAATATTGGACATGTTCAAAATCTATTTCAGCTCTTTTTTTCCGTCGTGGGATGCTCCCCAATGGCATAAGACTTACCTATGCTGACCTGACGTATATACGCTCTTAGTACCTCATCGTACGATGTCCTCTGATTTTTCCCTACGTACGACGTACTGCGCTATTACACCGCGCATGAAATCGTACCGGGGCCTTACGTTACACTGATCGACCTGTCCTACTGAAATCACTTATTTATGAACAAGTTTTGTAAACTTATTCTTTGAATGAGTCACCAGGTAACATAATCTTATGGTTTGGTTTGTGTTCTTTTCTGCTTAATGGATCAAAACGCTGGCTAAGTTCTAGGTTTTCACGTTCCGATAGAGCATGTGATATAGGCTGTAACCGATCGCGCCGGGGAGAGTCATTCGTAGCAGGGAAGGGCGTTCTGCCCTACTGGAGCATCCATAAAGACTGGATATTGTGTAAACGTCCAAACTCGCGGATTTTACATGTGAGTGAAGCAAATATAAACAGGCTATTATACGGTCCGTTCCGCTCTCTGGGTACCAACTCGCGAGTGTGTGGCTGAATTTTAGACAGTTCGACCTATGCCTTACATATCTACATTTATCATTTCTGCCAAAGTCGGATTGTTGGCACAAAAGTACAGCGTATCCGTTACAAAACACAAACAAACAAACATTTAAATTGAGCACAGTGACAGGAAGGCCATTGTACTTCCTATGACGTCATTTGCTGTGTGTCCTCTCGGTCAGTCAAAGGTGAGCGAAGAAAGGAACGGCGAGTGAATAAATTTGATCTGCCGCTGTCCCAGCCACAACGTATGGCGGTACATCCTTGGCTCCTGAACACATCTGTACATGTACAGGTAAGGCAGACGCTAAGAGTTTCCCAATGCTAGACGTACATTAAAAAGAATGCCAACGAAGGATTGATCGAACAGGCATTTACCGTGTCAAGATCGTTCTAAGTTGCTTACGGTATAAGATCAGTTAAGCAGTACGACCAACCAAGCTTTAAACTGACCGTTTTACTCAGACGAAACAAGCATTTTGCTAGGAAGGAGTGACGATGTGAATATCATTACTTACAGACTTTGAGAAGTGATTTTTTTTTTCAAATCAACTGTTATGATTTGTTGCGTGGGATTCAAAGCATACGGGTTTGACCAGTGGACTGTCTGAGTGTCTCCTCTCTCTGCGACAGCGAGTAAACATTTACATGTTTTACTAGCAATTTGTCAAATGGGCATGTGTATCTTCGCAGGTGTGAAGTAACCTGATAACCCTTATGACCCCTATGAGTTGGATACGGTTTTGTGATTTGACGATATGTTTTAAATATTGTATTGTGTGTGTGTATCCAGGACCTAGCTAAAAACCAATGGTTAGCTATAGCTATTGAGGGAGATATGGTAAAAGAACAAATAATTAAATGAATAAAAAACACCTGTAGGACAAGTTTTTGGATAGTGGAAAAAAAGACCGGCAAAATGTTTTGTCTTGATTTAGATTTTTCTTTAGTCAAACCCTAAGTGAACAGTGTCCGCGTTCTTTTGTTACATTTGTACGCTAATTGAGCGTTAAACTGAGAGTGCCACAAAGCTGTCTGCAAACAAAAATTTCGGTCGGTCCTCATAGCACCATGGTGGCGAACTAGCTGCGACCAAGCAATTTACGATCAACAAATAGCAAAGATATAAAAAAAAAAAAGAATTCCACGCCCTGCGTGTTCTGCTGTCTTTTCAATCATTCTTTTACATTTTGTATGATATTCCAATTATAAAGTCAAGAGTTAGACAAATTTACATCCAATTTAGGTCGCAAACAGGTTGCTTTTTTAGTGAAAGGGGGTCGAGTGACATGCTCTCCACCATTCGGCCGACATGCTCGAAAAATTGCTGTGTCTTGATATTTTCAGGTTCATGGTGTTTTTTCCCGTCCGCTTCACGCTGTTGTAACCTTCCGCCATGTCGCCCGAGGACGACAAAGAGTCCCCTGAGAGAGAATTTGCCAGTAACACCAGCCTCCATGGATTCAACAGGGTAAAATCAACTGTTATTTATTTGCTTTTGGATAGACGAGGACAATGTAGAACTGCACTCAAGTTGTAACTTATATTAACATTGCCACATACACAGTACAGACAGAAGGTAAAGGTAGTCTTTTCTTACCTCCCCGACAGAAGTTTGTTTGTTTGTTTATTTATTTATTCGCACACAAAATATTACATTAAAACACAAAACGAAAACAATGGATAAAACAGGTGCAGGAGGAGGGAAAAAGCTTATGAAGCTTATACTTAGCCCTCCTCCTTTAAACTAAACAAAGTTGATTATGATATATAATAATAAAGTAAAGTAATACATAGAATAATAATGATACAATAAGGATAAACAAGTAATTAATGGTTTGAATTAACAATGGATGATAAAGTAACGTAATACATTGTACAACGAAAATGATAATGATGCAATAAGGATAAACAAGTAATTAATGGTTTGACTTAACAATAAATAATAAATCAACATAATACTTAGAAAATGATAACAATGCAATAAGGATAATGAAATAATGGAATGAATTAAGATAATATGATTTAAAAAGAAAAAGAATGTGGCTACTACAGGGGGCTTGGATGGATTAACAGATGGATTTTCAGATTACGTTTAAAAGTCAGGAGAGAGGAAGTTAGATTCTTAAGGGAGGGGGGAAGATCATTCCATATTTTAACACACTTGTATTTAACAGACATTTGGGCAAGAGAGGTTCTGAATAGGGGGATGTGTAGATTTGTGCTTTGGCGAGTTTGATAATTGTGAAACTGCGAGCGAAAATTAAGAAAGCTGTCAAAGATATCGGGGAGAGTATGGTTTATGTGTTGGGCTGTAAAAAGAGTCAGGTAGCCATTTTTACACCTGGCTGTGGAAGTGAGGAAGGTCAGGTTAAGTGCCTTTCCCAAGGGCACAACGTCGGGTGTACGAACTCGGGACCTCTAGATTCCGAGCCGAACGCGCCACAAGTTACGCCACACACCACACACGACGCCACATCAACTGTTGCTTTGTCTGTGGTACTGGTGAAATGTAACAAACAGATGAAAATATTACTAGTATGCTGAAGCGCTATGCCTTTAAGGGATGAATAAAGAAATATCCTTTGACGCTAGTTCACCTTTATCCGCGGGGTAACCTACATGTGTTCCATTGGTTTAAAAAAACAACAACACACAAACTGATTAGGGATATCAAGTAAACGAACGATGGATTCAAATTGCAATGAAAACTGTATTAAACTAGAAAGGTCGACATTTGCTTAGGAGCAAATACAGCATATTGCAATCCATCTTCACCCTTGAGAAAATCCCAAAATTCAACAATTTGAAGTAATGTTTGCTCAAAGGGAAAATAAAGTACTGTGGGCACTTGTCCTACACACCTTCATGCCGAATTTTAGGTCATTTGGTTTCAATGTAAGGGCATAGGAGCCAAAATATACATTTTTTAGTTAAAAATGGCTAAATATCCCAAAATAACTCGTTTAATAAGTGCTCTGTGAAGAAAGTGTTGATGGGGTCCTGTTGTCATATGTCCAATTTACCTTTGTACCAAATTTCAGGTCATTTGGTTTACATACAAGGGCATAGAAGCCAAATATATACATTTTTAGTCAAAAATGACTGAAAACCCCAAAATAAGCAAATCTTGAAGTGATCTATGAAGAAAGTGTCAATGGGGTCCTGTGGTCATATGTCAAACGCACCTATGTACCAAATTTGAGGTAATTTGGTTTTAATACAAGGGCATAGGAGCCAAAAATATACATTTTTAGTCAAAAATGGCCAAAAACTCTAAAATAACTCATTTTTGAAGTGATCTATGAAGAAAGTGTTGATGGTTTTCTATGCTCATATGTCCAATGCACCTCTGTACCAAATTTCAGGTCATTAGCTTTTAATACCAGGGCACAGGGGCCCAAAATATACATATTTTGACTAAAAATGACCAAAACCCCTAAATATCATAAATTCTAAGGCCTCTATCAAGAAAGTGAAAAAAGTATCTGGGGGTATTTGCTATTTCTACCACCCTGTCAAATTTCAGCTCATTTGGCCAAAAAAAGAAAAAAAATTAATCCCATTTGAAGATTTGACAGGAGAAGAGACAAAGGAAAAGCAATATATTGCAATCCCATACTATAGTATGGATTGCAATATAAAAAGGACTTTGAAACCCCCTTCCCATATGCCGTTTTGGTTTCTCCCATGGATAAAGGTGATTTAGTGTTGGAGTCCAGTACTTTTTGTCTTCTTTGAAGAGCAGTTCCTGTTTACTCATGACAGGCCTGGCTTAGTCATTGGTGCTGTTCTTGTTTTTGTGATTTTTAATTCCTCAAAGGCACTCGTTAGGACGATCGTTTTGAAATATTCATCAGATAAAACTTCGATGAGGGATCTGAAGAATTTCTGCAGATTACACCCGAAGTTATGTTATGTAAAGCCGTGATTTGTCTTCATAATGTTGACAACCTAAGATTTAAGCTCCTCTAGAAAAGGCCTTGTTGAATTATTCATGTTTATCTATAATTTCAGTGGACAGCATTTAATTTAAGTAGAATACAGTACATTCTGAACAAGAGTTTCTTTTGTAAAAGATAACACACCGATGGGCCCTGACGTGCCGAAATTAGGTTGTACGAGCACTGGCCTAACAATGAGAAAATGAAAATCGCGACTGGAGCAAACATATCGAAATAGACAAGAAATACCCAACATTTACGTCTTTTCCATGCCGTAGATCATATGTTCACGTGGCCACAATTTTGTTTTGCCTGGCAAAAATCAATTTGCTCGCGGATGTCATTCATAAAATCAAGTCAGTGTCGCCTAATGTAATTGAACTTGCTCTTTCATCGCGTGTTCCAGTTAGTCATTTCCCCGGGCGGCGCGCTCCGGGCCCTGTGGGTGCTCGCCATCCTGGGCTCTTACACCGGCTTCGGATATATGTTTGGCTCCATGTAAGTACCTGTAATTATAGGTTTACAATAGCAAAACCTGTATTGGAGTAGTTCTCGACCTACGGCGCCGCCATTTTGTGACCTAAGGGAGAGATGTATGATGGGAAGGGTTTTCGCCATTTTGTTTGGTTAACAACGACCTGGGATGAACATGATGTTGCGGTCTTTTCAGGCATGTAGAGACGATAAGTGCACTGCAATGAATACATTAGTCTATCTCATGTGAAAGTGGTTTTCTATGTGATTTTGACTTGAAATAATATGAGGGTGTTGTTGCGGTCTTGGTACGTGCTGATATATCATTGATTACCTACTAATATGCGGTGGAACCACACACATTAGGATGCAGTCCTACTTCAACTACGACACCATCACCGATACTAAGTTGGAGTTTGCCGATGAGTTGACATTTCCGGCTGTCACAATCTGCAACATGAACAAGTAAGTACAGTCAAACTTAAATAGTGACTACCTCTTCATTAAGACCACATGGCCATTGTTCATTTTTCTTTGGCCCAAGCTTTTTCAATAGGGGGAATGGGCACTGTAGAAAGGGCCAACTGTATTTCTCAAACGCACACAGGTGTTTTAGGTCTTCTATTGAATGTGAAAATAGTGGCTTCAGTTGGTAAAGTGGTATCTGCCTGCAAGATCCTTAAATTTTACTTTTTATATACGACACAATAAGCAGGGCTAGGAATCACAAGATATATTTCACCCTTTTCATTGTTCACTAGCATTGAGAATGGTACTCGTGCATCGGCTGTCTCAAGCACTGCCCCTTAGGTGCAGAAAGTGTCCTTATCATTGCTAGCGCTGTCGCTGATGTCATTGTAATTGACTGACCTGTTCAATGCACTCTCTATGGGCTCTCTAAGATAGTCATTTCGGTCTCACTGCCGCTGCCATTGAGACTTTGTAACATTTTAAAGCCTTTTATTGCTTATTTGTACTATTACGCAGAGAAGCACCAGCCTTGAAGAGACAAGTAGCTTGGTAGCAGGTTCTTATTATAATAAGCTTGATAGCTGGTGAAGAGAGCAATTCAGATATTCAGTAGTGTGCTATTGAGTGTAACGTAGACAATGTCCATTCAGGTTTGATGCCAACAAACTGAAGGCGGTGGATTGGTCGTACCTGTCCACGTTCCTGTACGGTGTTCAGATGGACATACCAACGTTACTGTCGTTGGGCGTGGCGCCCGATGAAACGGTCAACTCCACTCTTGAGGTGAGCACTGCATAGAATCCGTTCTTAAGCTTTCAGCACGCTTTAAAGTCTGCTAAACGGAACCTTTACGATCACTTTAAGGTTTGCTGTGAGGTCTATTTTTTTGCAGCAAACGTTAGCCAATCAGGGCATGATTTGGTTATGATACAACTACATGCAACAGCCAGGGTTGGCAAACCAACGGAAATATCGTTACGCTTAAGTCGAATATAAGCCTTACTTATTATTGAGTTTGTCATTTTAAGAAATTGATTGTTTCGTTGGTGTTGTTTATGTTATCCTGCTGCTGATGTCATCAGTACTTGATGAATATGCTAATAATAATCTAATGAATTTGATGTACTGATTTATTCTATGTTCAAATGTATAATATATGAATGGTCTATGGCACCCAACATCAGCATTGGAGCCTGGGATGCCTTCTGTAATGTAAAGATACAATTCTGTTTTATCTTACCTATCTTGTTCTTAAGCAGTGTATTTAAGAACATTTCTGTTAATAAATTTGAGCGTACCTTGAAAACCCATGTTCGTTGACAGGAAACCTCTTTTCACTTCTATCCTAGCCATAACCCTAACCCTAATTTTAATCCTAACCCTAACCCTAACCTTAACCCTCACCCTAACCCTCACCCTCACCCTAGCCCTCACCCTCACCCTCACCCTCACCCTCACCCTCACCCTAACCCTTACCCTGACCCTGACCCTGACCCTAACCCTAACCCTAACCCTAACCCTAACCCTAACCCTAACCCTCACCCTAACCCTCACCCTCACCCTCACCCTAACCCTATGTTAATGTCAATTCATATTTCATCACCTGTAAGGGCACGAAAGTGGAGGACCTCGTCTTGCAGAAAGGTTTCAACGTTACGTGGACTCGCATGCCATTTTGCGAATGGAGAGGCACTACATGTTCTCAGCTGGTAAGTCATCAGATGCGCTGTATCGACTAGTGTGTTTACAGTTCAATGGTTTACCACCATCTGGGAAGATATAATATATCACAAGATGCTTTTCTTACTCTGACCGTATGGATTGATGACGTAAGCGATGGGTCAAAGGTGGCAAAAAGTCGGTATCGTCCACCATATTTAGAAGAACTTCTGGTTAAGGCCAGGTAACTTTGAAAGTGTGCTATGATTACTAACTATATATTCCTTGTAATATTTTGTCATTTACAGAACTTCACCCATTCCTTCGGCCACTACGGGAACTGCTTCACTTTTAACGCCGACTCCGACAGCCCACTTAAACAGACCATGCAGGGGAGTGGAAATGGACTGAAAGTCATCGTTGACATTGAAGAAGTGAGTGTTCTGTATCTGTATTTGTGCATCTGTTATATCAGCCCTTCTGCCGACCACGCCATGCCCACCCCTGTATCTGTATGGCTACTAATATATTACCCTATTCACCTTGACCTGTACTTAGCTTGTTAGAAAGCAAAAACGTATAATAAAGGTCTTCATTCATTTCATTAACCACCGTGTGAGATCGCGTGGCGCAATCGGCAGATCGTTGGGCTCCGGCCCAAGAGGCCATGAGTTCGAATCTTGTTGTGTCACCGATCTTGTGCCCTTGGGAAAGGCACTTTACACGACTTTTCTCACCTAACTTAGGTGTAAATGAGTACCTAGCTGCGGCTAGTTGCAGTAACAAGCCTTTGTGGCAGTGGAAGGCCTTAGGGGCATGACGCACACGCCATGACACATGGGTTAGGGGTAGGAGGAACCTTGCATCCTTGGTCGGAAGTCCTCCTAGGAGACGGAAACTCTTTGCGTGTCACACAAGCCCCTGAATCTGTAAGGCCTGTATGATCGCCCTTTTGTATTACGCAGCAGACACGCGACGTGACAGCAGCTATTTAGACTAAACGACCCGTCACATAGATATGATGATAATGGAGAGAACTTTATTGTACGACATTTGTACATGGTACAATGTATGGCAACAACTATTACACATAGTACAAAATGTTTTGCTTTAACATTTCATTATAAATAGAATCTATACCACAGGCCTTTCCAGACTTTAATTGTTTCACACCAACTAGAACTTCTTTCATAGTAAATGGATAATCTAGTAAATTATTATTTAGTTTTTATCTAAATGTAATTGGTGGCTATAAACAGGTTTGTTTCTTTGATGATGACCGCAGATGTTCATCATTACTCCTGGAATCCATCCAATTCTAGTTGAAATTGGCGGTTGCTTTCCATAGAACAAACAAGAGTTTGAATTGGAAGTAGGGGCCCCAGCGGGTCGTTCATTGACTGTTTTGTTGCACTTTCGGGCGTGGTCCCTACATGGCCCCGTCGGACACTCTGCGACTAGCCGGTTATATTGGGCGCAGCCGGGCGCCGGATTCTAGCTCTTGAATTTGGAATTAAAATCAATCCGGGACCCGGTGATACCCGGTGATAAATAGACACCGTGACCAACCCGTGACAACACTGTTAAGTACCCCCGCGGTATATCCGTCAGTCCACCGGGACAAATTTATAGCTTCAGAGCCGGGCCGGGGCGACATATCTCCGACGGGCACCGGCGTGATTTTGATCACAGCATAAGATAGACTGTTGGCTGCTACATTGTACTGATGGTCATCATAATTTTACAGGACCAATACACCGAAAGTTTTTCCGTTGGTGGGAATTCTGAAGTCGGACTGAAACTCCTGGTTCACGATCCGAGGGAACCTCCCATGATGGACACCCAGGGCATCGCCCTCGCGCCGGGCAACAGCGCTTTCATTGCCGTCAAGCAGACATTGGTAGGATCTCAAACCTAACTGACCGTCTGCCACCTTCGTAATGGTACTTAAAACAGGTTTGCATTGTACTGCAGGATAGGCGCCGCTTCTTACATATGCGGTTTCAAACGCATAGTGTTTATAAATATACATGTTTTTTTTTTAATTTTTAAAACAACTTTATTCAGTATTTCAGTATAATACATAATAAGACAAACATGTACATCATTGGCACACAATGGAAAAAGACATTTACATGAGGTATAACAAAACTGGGTCAAAGAGAGAAGGGTAACAATCATTGATCATTGATCTGTAATTGCATTAACGGGTGTATCTAAGGGATATCTATCATTGGCATATTGGCAATTTTAGCTTTGAAATATTTCAAGTTTGGTTTCAAGTCTTTCAAAAACAGGTGTAAATTACATATTTGGCAATAAGGATACAATGTGAAAGCTTGTTGATAAATATACATGGTTACTAGTATTTAATGCGATGTTTACAGTACTGTCCCAAATGTAAAGAGGTGTATTCCACAATGTAAATTACCGATGAATGAAACTGATCACGGAGATCCTAGGGTAATCATATCATTTTACGTACATCATGACTGTAACATTATTCAACATTTCCCCTCCCCAGTACGAGAACCACGTGCCTCCGTGGGGGGTCTGCCAGGACCTACAGCTGGAGTATTACGACACCTACACGCTGAACGGCTGCTATCTGGAGTGCAGAAGCAAACACGTGGTCAGCAACTGCAGCTGTCGAGCTTACGACTTACCAGGTACAATATAAAATCCATTAGGACCGTTCTGTTATTATTGTTTGGTCTTTTAGAAAACAATGCTTCTTACATCTTATTTTGCCCGCAGGAACGGAGGAATCTTGTGATCCAACCACGATGTTCACCTGTGTCAGAGACGTACTTGGTGAGTGTTTCATTGATGTTAAAAATTCACATTTGTGAAAGAAACTTGAAAATTTGTTAATGTATTTTGTCACTTTGTCAGATTCTACTAATTAGATACGTTTGTGAAGATTGGTCATCCAGGATACAATAAACACAGGTAACTATTGAGGTGGAACACCTATTTACATTATTAAGAACACCTCAATAGTTAGATGTGTTATTTATTTTTAGAACACCATAGCCGTTACCTGTTTTGTTTATTTAGAACATAAGAATTATTCTTTGTTCCGCAAAATTTGTACATTTCATTTTCAATCCATTCACTGATGAAGAACGGTGGACACCGTTCGAAACGTCTAATTAAAATCTGATATTTACCCAGAAGTATAGACTGAATCATCTTCTACTAATTAGATAGTTTTATTTCTGCCGAAGTTTCAGTGAACATCTGTCACTTTCCTTAGGTCAATTCGAACTGGTTCACATTGTACCGCCGCTACTAGAATATCGGCGTCGCTGCTTGTAGATGCGGTACCAGAACTTTACGTTTGGAAACAAAACGACAGTTATAGATGCAGTACAATGAGTGGGGACTAAACAGTTAGATTTTTTTCCCTGTAAAACATGTAATCCTATGGGGAAGTGGAGGAAACAAATATGTCATTGTCTCAAAAATTAAAACGTTAAGCCATACAAATTACCCTCAAATGATAGCCTACTCTCTCCAGTCTCATCAAATGCATTTTGCAAGAATTTCTATACGGCTAGTCCTCAGATTGACCCCCCTTTTATAAATCAGAGCCCTTGGATGGGTCCTTTTGACTAAAAACAGCTATTTGGGGATGATACCACTACCTCATGGGGGTGCCACCCCCTCACAACTGGTTAAAGGTCATTTTTTACAACTGATTCAACAAGTATAGATATTTTCTACTGAAGACACTCCAAAAATGCCCAGATTTTAACATACAATCCCGCCAAAAAAGGCTTTTCAATGAATTAAAGCCTTGTTTTTATATGACCGGGGGATGTAGGCGCACGCGCAACGCGCTAACCGGCTACAGATGATATTGAGCTGATTGAACGTTCATTTCTCCTTTTTTCCCGTTACAGGTCAGGTGACTAGAGGAGAGGTGAAGTGTGACTGTCCCGTACCCTGCAGTATGACGTCATACAGCACGTCGGTGTCCTTCTCAGGGTGGCCAAACAAACACACCCGGGAGTACATTTCCCCGATGTTAGGGATGGAAACAAGCTACATGGAGTAAGTCTGCCGCAAAGACGAAACCTCGAAACTTAGGCCACTCCATGTAACCACATTGTCCATAGCGTTGTTAACCCTATACAGACCGGGCTTTTTGGTCATCCTGAGCGCCGGGGTTACCATGTTGCTTTTAGGGTCCCCATCCATAACTTCTATACTACTTTGAACATGAACACAAATTTTCTGGAAATGATATACCGGCAAAATAAACTTATTATCTTAAATTTGGTGTAATGATGACGAAATATGACATCGGGTGAGTGAATTTAGCATAAGGATGGCTAACAGAACGTTTATGTCTGCATTTGTTGTCAATGGCTATCCGCCATGTTGTATCAGCCATCTTTGATTTTCAAAATACGAGGTAATGTACCTCCATCTATACCTTCATCGATATCGCGATATTTCATATAAAACATGATAGTTGGCCAACATAGGCCACAGTTGTGCTTCATTTCCTACATTTTTGTTTCAGGAAAAACGCCGTAGTCTTCAGCGTGTACTACGAGAAGCTGAACTACCAGAAAATCAGGCAGCTAAAAGCCATGGACGAAGGACAGCTGTCAAGTACGTGAAAATAATCCATTTCATATATAGTTCCAAGTGCAGACGTGATGCATTGAGGTATAAGGTCAACGTTTATGGACCGAGGCCTTTGAGCTGTAGCCCTTTCCACATTGCATCACGAACGTTGTTTGTCGTTCATCATTAAATTCCTGAAATTAAAGTTTCAACAAATCAGTTAAATGTTAAAAACTTGCGCTAAACTGGTAAGATTATTATGGGGGTGTGAAAATATGACACTATTACTTTTATTTGTTTGCCTTTCATATTTTTGTAAAAATTATTTCACTGATAAAAAGTCAACTTTGGAAAAATCAATTTTAGAGTGGGGTGATGTTTTGATGGTCAATTCCTGCCAAATATTTATATGAAACAGACGGCTTTTGCATGGGGAGGAAGATGGATTGAAATATGCTGTATTTGCTCGCGAGCAAATGCCGGCCTTCATAGTTTCCTTAAGGTGGGCTCACACGTGCGTATTCGACTCTGTATGAGGTCCTTATGGAAGTTTTAGCCTCTACCAGGCCCCACAGGTCTCCATAAAAAAAAATAATAGTGATTTGCTATGGCCAGATAACATGCCAGTGGAGTCAGCTGGTCGCAAAACATACTCCTCGGCCAGCTGACTCCTCTGGAATGTTATGCATCGATATTTCTACTTTTGCGACCTGTGGATCTGGTAGGCTAAGAAATTCATACGGGCCTCATACGTACGCACGACTATAAATCAAACCAACTGTGCGCACTCCCTCTACAGGTAACATAGGAGGAATGATGGGGCTGTTTATAGGGGCTAGCGTGCTGTCACTCCTGGAGGTGTGCGAGTTCCTGCTGAAGAGGCTGCTGGGGTTCATGGGGAAACATCGGCGTCCCAAGGTGGTTAATGTGAAACCCAAAGACCCTCACACAGCCTCTCACAAGTGAAAATTGACTTCTTCAATCCCTATGTAATTTTCAGTTTGTATGCCACTGTACATATGTTACTTTTTATTTTATTTGTGTCATGCAGGGCCCCACTGCAAAGCAGTGTCAATCACTAATAATGACAAAAATAAGTAGAACTAGAGTTCTACGACCCCATACCTTCGCAAAATAATTCTACCCTTTACAACTGCTGAATTAATTGTTTTTGTCATTAATTATGCAAATAAGGTTTTTGTTTGCATAAATTCTATTACTTGATCATTTCCTCCACCAAATAACAGACGTAAGCAATCTATATTAAAAGATTAACATCCCATTTTCAAATAACTTATGTAAATAAGGACCTCATTTGCATAATTAATGGTCAACTATGTTCACCTGTACATAACTTCCAAATGCTACCACTAAGAAGTTCCCGTCATTTACCAAAAGGAAATTTTAGCATTTTTCTCATTAATTATGGTAATTATGTCTTTATTTTGCATAATATATATCTATGAACATTCTTCTCCATCTCAATGGAAAAAGGTTACATGTTGCAATGGTCCTATAATGGAACTGAGCGCATTTCCTAATTAATAGTTCCAATTAGATTCCGATTTACATTATTAATATGTACTTATATGAAGCAATCCGACAATCCCTTCTTGAGTTATTCCCTTTCAAAGTCTCACACTAAACCTGTCCTGCAGTTCCAAAACAAGTCGCTATGGGGCCAAAACCTACACCACTTACTCCCGGCATCAAGAGCTGTCTACCACAAACTCAAAAATCATAGCCGCAGCATGTTCAGAACTCGAAATGTCAAACCCGGAAGTTCCGTTGCAGTACCTTTTCAGGCCGCTAGGGGGCCCAAAATCTAATCGTTTTCAGGTCTCATCAAGACTTACCCACATACTGAATATCAATGCAATCCATCCAGGCGTTCTTGAGTTACTCTGGTCTTCTACAAAAATACATACATACATTCATACAAACGCTTCCCAAAACATAACCTTCTCGGCGAAGGTAATAAATGAACAGATAAGTAGATTTAAGTGTTTGTGTCACCAACATAAAGCAAATTTAGCCATAATACTTTATTTTTAAATAAGACGTCTGTGTAAAATATACACTCTTCTGATGTTATTGAACATTGCATATTACAAATCATACTTCCAGATCTTGATACGCCTCTGAAATATTCTTATGATTATTTTGTGAAGCAGGAAATGTAACATTATATAATATGAAAACTTGATCAAGAATTGGAAGTAGGACTTGAAATATCCGATGTTCAAAAACAGCAGAAGCGTGTCTATTTTGTACTTAACGTTTTTTTTTTAATATTAATGAATTTAACTGAAATTGTATTCATCTAGTGTTAAGTGTAACATAAGCACTTTTAATGATAACAGCAGAAATGTAGAAAAAAGCAGTTAGTGATTAAACTAGTTTGAACTCGAAGTGGAGTACGTGAGACAAAGCGTAATGCTTTTTCGCTGACTATATTGTAATGTGATGGTGAAGAGGAATGTTGTCGATATGGTGGACATGTTCATTTCAGTTGCAAATATTTATTATTTTTTTATAAATTTTATCATAACCGTGGCACTTACAACTCATTTCTGGGTTCAATTTCCAAAGCGTTATTAATTATTAGCAAATGGGAAGTACTGTTTGTTATTATAAGATATAACATTATTTCATGTTTTATCATTGTTTTTATTTTATTCTAAATATTTCAGTATTGATCCAAAATATTGCTCTGTAGTATTTTTCTCTCACAACTAATTAACTAATCAAGCTACGCATAGAGATCTAAGCTATGTGACCTATTTGTGCTCTTATTTGTGAGCAAGAGTGGTTTGGATCTATGAAAAATGTTACTTTGACATTTGAATGACACTGTTTATATTTTGAAAGTACGTGGAATCATTTTGTACACAGTATGTAATTGTAGACAAAGGATGCATTGCGCGTGTGATAAACAATAATGATATTTTCATTAAATAAAGTATTTTATTTGACCCCAACCGTTCTTATCATTTCTCACGTGTTGCTTTGCGACATGGAGGCAAAATAACTTCACCCCAGAGGCGTGGCCAAAATAAATTCCCCTTCACGGGAGACAACAAACTGTAAAAATAGGCAATTTGCCGGGCTGTGGCCTCAGACCTTGTCGACAAAACAGATACCGCCTTGGAGGCGTGGCCAAAATAAATTTCATTTCACAGGAGACAACAAACTGTACAAATAGGCAATTTGCCTAGCTGTGGCCTCAGACCTTTTCGACAAAACAGATACCGCCTTGGAGGCGTGGCCAAAATAAATTTCCTTTCACGGAGACAACAAACTGTAAAAATAGGCAATTTGCCTAGCTGTGGCCTCAGACCTTGTCGACAAAACAGATACCGCCTTGCAGGCGTGGCCAAAATAAATTTCCTTTCACAGGAGACAACAAACTGTACAAATAGGCAATTTGCCTGGCTGTGGCCTCAGGCCTTGTCGACAAAACAGATACCGCCTTGGAGGCGTGGCCAAAATCAATTTCCTTTCACGGAGACAACAAACTGCACAAATAGGCAATTTGCCTAGCTGTGGCCTCAGACCTTTTCGACAAAACTGATACCGCCTTGGAGGCGTGGCCAAAATAAATTTCCTTTCACGGAGACAACAAACTGCACAAATAGGCAATTTGCCGGGCTGTGGCCTTAGACCTTGTCGACAAAACAGATATCGCCTTGCAGGCGTGGCCAAAATAAATTTCCTTTTACGGGAGACTACAAACCGTAAAAATAGGCAATTTGCTGGGCTGTACGTGGCCTCAGACATTGTCGACAAAACAGATATCGCCTTGGAGGCGTAGCCAAAATAAGTTCCCCTTCACAGGAAACTGTAAAAATTGGCAATTTGCTGGGCTGTGGCCTCAGGCCTTGTCGACAAAATAAACTCCACCCCAGAGGCGTGGCCAAAATGAATTCCCCTTCACTGGAGATAACAAACTGTACAAATAGGCAATTTGCCTGGCTGTGGCCTCAGGCCTTTTCGACAAAACAGACACCACCTTGGAGGCGTGGCCAAAATAATTTCCCTGTCACGGGAGGCAACAAACTGTACAAAAAGCGATTTGCCGGGCTGTGGCCTCCGGCCCTGTCGACAAAACAGACACCGTCTTGGGGGCGTAGCCAAAATAAATTCCCTTTCACGGGAGACAACAAACTGTACAAATAGGCTATTTGCCGGGCTGTGGCCTCAGGCCTTTACAGACGAACGCCTGGCTTGATCCCCAAACAAAGCTGGACACGGGAGGTCACGCATGGGCTGTACGCAAAGACGCACGGCTTTAGAAAACCACTCTTAAGAGCTTGTCACCCAGAACGGTTGAGATCACGCAAAGAGTGAGAGAATGTGTCATTCTCAAGCCGTTTTGTCAAACAGTCGTTACCAGGCAAGTAATAGGTAAGACTTTGTTAAATATGGTCTTTACTGAAATTTTCCGTTGTGTGTTGTTAGGTTTTTATCTTGCACTGCCCAGGAGGGTTATGTAAGGAGGGAGTGCGTGTGTGTGTGTGTTAATGATGATAATTTGGTTTAATTTGTGTGTGTCTATGAACATCATTGCTCGAGAATGTGTTAATGGATCTTTATTGGAATTGGTAGTAAATTGGATTTAGGGCTCCCTGTCAATTTTTCATGGTACTGTAGCAGAGCGTCTGATATTTATATCTAGTGTTCTGCACATGATACAGTCATGACTTGTTTACAATGGTACATAACTCTAACACTACAATGGCATGGTTCAAGCCTTACTACGGAGACAGTTGACAAAAGGCTAGTCCAGAAAACCTTCCACGGGTGCTTTAATGGTATAGCTATAGCTAGATTTGATGCAGTATATATGTACCAAGGGCATGACAAAAACAGACTTTCCCTTGGACGTATTATTTGCGCACTGGTAGTTTTATTTAGTGTCAAATGATTCAATATGGTCTCAAGGCAACGATTACAAACGATGACTGCCGTACGTATGAACTTATGAGACCAGAAGATGAAGGCTTGGCACCTATATAGAAACTTAGAAAGTACAAATAGATAAAAACATTATCAGTTACTGATGAAAGATATTGGATTCTATCTGAGATGTCGTTCTATAAAGTAAAAGTAGCCTGTTGCTGGATTATTTTGTATTGAGTCAGTGGGTGGGGTTGCGTTGGGTAACTGCAAGATGCTTGACGCAGAACCCAGTGTTAACGTTCCTGGGTTCGAATCGTGTCATGCCACCGATCTTGCAATTGCGTCAGTGGGAAAGGCATTTTACATGACTCTCCCCACTCTACTGGCAGGTGTAAAAATGGGTTCGGTTGGGGAGGTAAAAGGCGGTGGAAGAAAACGGTTGGGCTATGCCTTGCAATACCGTGGCCTAGACGCAGTAGATAACAAAATCCCTTTGACCCTACGGCCTTTAAAAGGCCATGGGGGTACCTTTGTTATTTTAGGACTAAGAACATTTTGGAGCAAGATCAGTTCGACCTAAAAACCAGTTTGAGTTCATTTGAGTTCTGTAACATAAAAACCAGACTGGTGTAGTGTAGGCAGTTAACATCTAGAACGTTCTAAACCCACCACACAACCTTGACGCATGGTCTAAAGGAGTCGTAAGGTAACTGTAGCCCCTGGAATGTCATGTTTGGTAGCTTTTCGTCTTGTCGTTCAGTCGTTCGAAACGTCCGTGAAGATTTTGAGGTTTTTAGGCATTGCTAAGACATCACAGTGTAACCGTAAAGAATAAAATTAAGGTGTATTCATCTTTGAGAGGTTTTAGGTTCTAGCTTTCTTGTGGAGTAAAGAGATGGAACGAAGCGTTTTATTCCCGTGTCAGTGAAGGGCGTTCTCCCTGACTGAACTGTTACAGAAGGCTGTGGACCGTCCACACATGACCGGGGCTCGCGCCAGAGCCAGCTTGTCTTCCAACATTCAAATGCCATTTTTTCTCGGGCCATGTTTATTTGCGCTCATAACTGACATCCATCCAAAAAAAGGCTTTAAACAATACTGGGAATTGTACAAAGCAGCTACAAAATGAGGAAATATATACCGTGACTTTGCAGAGGGTGATCGAATCAACATGGCATTATATAGCTCATTTAGATGTAAAGACGAGTTTCAGCAGGAATGCAGTGGCCCATGTTTCGGACATAATACAATGCGGTACCATACAACACAATACAACAGTAACAGTTGGTCTGATATTCAACATGTGACGTTTTCAAAGAAATTTTACACTATCCACAAGCAAGAAGTCTGTCGTTTGTCCAGTTTATTCATTTAGGAATGTTTTTCCTCAAATCTACTACCTGTATATAGGCGCCGCAAGAATATTCCCCACCGGAAGTCGAACAATGTAGGACGATCCCGACATCCTAGACCCGGTGACGTCATTGCTTTTTACGTCCTGTAGAACAGTTTTTACCTGACGTCTTTCACGTTCGTCTTCACCTGTTCTGCCACAACGAGAGTTCCTTCAGACGCACAGGTAAGGGAAATATGTCTGAACATGTATACTTAAAGGAAAGGTGTTGTCTTGGTCACATCTTTGTCGTCACCGTCTGACCCACCAGGTGAGACCGTCTTTGTCTATCTACTCCCGCCTTTTGTCGTCCTCCGATCTTCTGATCACAACGCGTACGAGTAAAGTAAATCCTAGGAAAAATGAAGAAAAGAAAATTGGGACGATCGGAGAGGATTCCCTTTTGCTTCCAGATTACCGGTCAAGACAAGTAGTGTTTAACGATATAAAATGATATACATGATTTACTAGACATATCTAGTATCTAAAATTATAGTTACCCCCCCCCCCCCCCAACAACCCCAAGCTAGTTTTACTAATAGGGTCGGTCAGGTAACCAGACACAAAGTATTTTTCCTAGGTCTTATTACTATAGCCATTAGCTCAATCGTCCTATATGTAGGGCATCTGTCTGGCCACTCCAACGTTCTTCCTTACATGTCCTTTAAGGAAACAACAATTATGGGAAAAGGTGCACGTACAGGTATAAGGGTGACTATAATAGGCCTTATAATGACCTTTGTCTAATCTATATCAACTCGAATAAATGTGTTGGAAACAAACTACTAAACCTTCAGGCGTTGAGTTCACAACAGACGGTACGTTGTCAGTGTCTCGAAAGAGCTTTTCATTTAGGGCGATTGACAACACGGGAAGGCGGTTCACTATTAAAAGGTAAGCAACATAATGCAAAGACAGACTGTTTAACACAGCCATAGTCAATTTACTCAATGCTTTATCAATTAAATTAACCTCATGAAACGCTTCAAATAGCGGAAGGTAAGTGGGCGGTCGCCACGAGTTCTTTTTTTTTTACTACTAAATTCTAAGTAGCGCATTATTGTAGACTATATAGAATGTATTAGAAAAATAACATAAGGAAGGGCACAGCAAGTAAGCCGTTATGTAACCGGTTTCAGAAAGAATGACTGATAAATAGAATCGACTCAACAGGGAGGTGAGATTTATACTGGATAGAGTGCACTTTTACCAGAACCCTTAACCGTCTGATAAAAATGTATAGTTTACTGTTGCATACTCAATAACTTGACTCTAGTAAGATTGGTTTTGAATTGCTGTGTGTATGATCCTTTGGAATAACCAGAATCCTTAGTCGTCTGAAAACAAAAATTATATATTTTTCTACTGCATACTTAACAACCTAAATATCTATAGTAAAATAGATTTTGAGTTGCTGTGTGAATGATCATTTTGACAGTAAGATAAACAAAGTCCGGAGGATATTATTCCAGTATCTGTGTATTGTGTTTTGAATTACTGTGTGAATGACCCTTTTGACAGTAAGAAAAACAAATTTATGGGGATACCTTTCCAGTAGCTGTGTATTGTGTTGTGAATTACGGTACTGTGTGAGTTATCCTTTTGACAGTAAGATAAACAAAGTCTTGAAGATACCATTTCAATAGCTGTGCATTGTGTTGAACACGTTACGATGGTAACGACTTTAGTGTAAACACTAGTGCTGACCCGCAGGGTGCCTTTTAATGTATTGTTAAAAGGGGATCTAGTGGCATAAGTTGTCTTGGTGTAAAAGGCACTGTGTTCATGACTCGGTTTTTGTCAGTTCAAGGTATCAGTAATAACAGAACCCAAATTTCTTAAGGATAAGGATATTCTGGTGGCCTTTTTGGACTGAGGTGTAAATCGACACGATCAACAAATTTGCTCTCAATTTGGAACAATTTCTTTCCAGTACGATTCACCGCTTCTGTACTAGCAGTAACCGTCCGCCATGTCGCCGGAGGAGGAGAAAGAGTCCCCGGAGAAAGAGTTCGCCGGTAACACGACTCTACATGGACTTAACAGGGTGAGTGTTGGATTTGTTTCTACTAAGGGAAATGAAAATTGTTTTATTTCGCAAACTAAGTCCCTGAAAAGTATTTTGATTACCGTTTGCAATAGGATACAAGATGGCTACTTTGGACAAAATAGGTGAAGCCTTGATTTCCTAGGGTATTTTTGTCCATCACTCTGCTTGCTACATCCGTTGAGGTGAAACACCTATTGACAAAAGTGACATTGAACGTGGCAATTTTTTACGTGTACACAATGTGTCAGATTTTCCATAGTACTGGTTACATGTGTTTTTAAAATCTTGCGTGTGTGTGTGTGGGGGGGGGGGGGAGTAATCGTATCTAGTAAAACAGCATTCCTTACAGCTAGAACAATACGCGTTTCACTAAAGGGCATAATGATCGGATTATACGGATAACATTCTCTGGGCGCCCTACAACTAATTGGGGCCTGTAAGAAAAACAAATGACTGAACACACGTATTGGCACGGAATATTCTTTCTTCTTTCGTTACTGCTGAGCCCCTGTAACAGGGATTACTAACAATGCGCAAGGTGCTAGTAACAAATGACAAATAAACATCGGGAAAATAAAGGTAAACACTAAGCAACAGAGACAACTGATGGTGCAAAGGAAAAGACAAGTGGATAAAGTAGGTTAGTGTTATTTACATATATACAAGGACGTGTAGGGGCGACTCAATGCAGCAGGGCCCTCCCCAGATCAGTTTTAAACTGGGGGAGAAAATCCGCCTCCACCACACCAGTTCATCCCACTCCTGGATGGTGCGAGGAAAGAACGAGAGCGTGTAATAGTCTTTGACGGCGTAAACAATCATTTAGCTTCTTTGAAAGATATACTGTACTGTAGTTTTTTTGAAACGGGCGAAAATTGAAAACTCGAAGTCGACGTACAGCATCGCAGTGAAGCAGATATTGTCCTTAATGTATCAACATTTTGCATCATTTGTCTTGACCACCAGCTGTTCCATCTCTCCCTCAGATTGTGATCGCCCCGAGCGGTTACTTCCGGGTCCTGTGGGTTCTCGCCATTCTTTCTTCATACAGCGGCTTCGCCTACATGTTCAGCACTATGTAAGTTTTCATCGACATTTATGATTATTATTGACTAATTATGGGAATCTGTGTTAATAGGTTTGCACACATTTGCGTATATGCAAGTCCGTATGAGTTCCGTATTGACATTGTTTTTACTTTCTAGTAGCTATAGGTAGGTAAAGATTGCGGACGAATACGTCGTTTTTTTTTTGTTCGATGACCACATTCTTCCGCGCAAGAGAATTCCATTAATTCACTCAGGTAAATATGAGTACATAGCTTCGGTTAGGGACATTCCTCCGATAGAACATTAAACAAATAGCGGTCCTTGAAGAAAGCCACACCACCAGTACGTTACAGAACCAATTGAACTTATAAAAAAGAGTTAGGGCTGGTTCCTTGTATGAGTAGATCATAACAAATTTGATAGGATATGCAGCTAGTACTGTCCAGTACAAACCTGGTGTGTTACGCCATGAGGTAGTTACCTCCATGAAAAATGGAGGTATAGTTTTTGGTGTGTCTGTCTGTCTCTCTGTGTGTGTGTGTTTGTGTTTCCGCATATTTGTGGCCAGCATAACTTTAGAACCTCTGGATGGATTGTAATGATATTTGGTATGTGGGTAGGTGTTGGGAAGACGAAGGTCAAGGTATGTGACCTTGGTACTGCAGCAGAACTCCGATTTCTTGTATCTTTTGACCTGGACATGCTTTAGTCTTGATTTTTTGGTGGCAGCTTGTGATGTAAAGAAAAAGTGATGTATGTTTGGGCCCCCTAGCGGCTTGCTCTGGAACTGCAGGGGCATTCTGGTCAAAATCTTCCAAGGAGCATAACGGAACAAAAGAACAATGGATTTCCGTGATATTTAGCACGCAGGTATCTTTGGCAGAGATGTACATAATGAAGTGCAAATTATGCAAATTTTGACTTAATTTGCATACTTAATGAGGAAAATCTACATTAACAGTATTTTCCATTATAGGACTCAAGTACATGTAACATACGTAGTTTGTGGCAGGTAGAAGATTAGCAGATTCCAATTATGCAAATAAGTCCCTAATTTGCATAATTAATGTGAAAGTGTCCAAATACTTCCAAGCACATGTATTACGTTATTGGATTGCCAATATTGTGACCTCTGTAAGTTAGCTAAAGGTGTACATAGCCAAGCATAAATAATGCAGATGTCAAAGTCATTAACATAATTAAAATATTTCATGGAGGTATGAGGTTTCCGAACTCTTGTTTACTTGGTATGCAATAAAGTGAAAACAGAAACACTAAAAATAAAGGGATGATGCAACTACGCAGGCGGGGAAAATTCCTGACATGCCTGCGGGATTTGGGGAATTCTTGTCAAACGGAAGCATAACGCCTCAGCTAGCTAGCCACTGAGGCATCGCCAAAAATTCCAATCTGCGAGTCCTGCGCATCGATCTCTGCGATAAGTTTATAGCTTTTTGTTTTCTTCGCACTGCCCAGGATTATCGACTACTTCAGCTACGACACCATCACTGATACGAAGTTGGAGTTTGACGATGAGGTGATTTTTCCGGCGGTCACAATCTGCAACATGAACAAGTAGGTGAAGTTATACGTACAGCGTTTTCAGTGTATGGTGTTCTTTGGTGTTGATGACAAAAACACAAGCATACAAATGCACATACATACACACGCCTACATTCACATATACCCCAACACACACACACACACACACAAACACATACACATAAACGCACACACACACACACGCACAAACACACACACACACACACACTACACACACACACAGACGCACACACACACACACGCACACAAACACACACACACACACACACACACATACAAACACATACACACAAACGTGCGCGCACACGCACACGCACACAAACGCAAACACACACACACACATACGCACACAGAAACAAATAAACACAAACGCACGAACACACACACAAACACATAAACACAAACGCACGCACACACACACACACACATACAAACATAATTTTCATACGTGGTATTTACATTTACATTTTTGCAGATTTGACGAAAGTAAGCTGAAGATCATTGACTTCGTCTACCTGTCGATGTTCCTGTACGCTGTTCAGCTTGACGTTGACACGATCATAGCCGGTGGTGCGATACCTGATGAGACCGTCAATTCCACCACGGAGGTAAGTGTTCGTGTGTGTGTGTGTGTGTGTGTGTGTGTGTGTGTGTGTGTGTGTGTGTGTAGGGCTCCACATGCAGTAAATGTTAGAATAAAAACTCAATTGCCTTGGTACGATAACAATCTAGAGTCCTTATTTTCAATCTTACACAGAGGAATAGGTAACCAAATTTTCGACCATCGGAATTGGAATTTCATGACGCGCACTGGACGTTGGGATATGTGACGTTATTAGAGGATCATAGGTGCCTTGAAACCGATTTTTGCAGATACCTAGTATGTATTTGTTTACTGTGTACAGTTTGATGACAAACTTGTTTTTGCAATGGCCCCTTCACGATTTACCCTATTGTAAAGAGTGATGAAAAGCTCGAGTATGAGTAAGTAAGTATGCAACAACCGTGTTACGATGATGAGGTATTTTGAATGTCCTAAAATTTTCGATATGTAGACCCACTATATGTGTCTTTCACAAACGGGACCATTTTGTGTATCTTTAACTTTGTTACAAAACAGGGCATGAATGTTGAGGATCTCCTGTTGCAAAAAGGCTTTGACATCCACTGGAATCGCATGCCTCTATGCATTTGGAAGGGGGTCCACTGTACCGAACGGGTAAGTTCATACAATTTCTTTCTAATTGCTTTTTGGACAGACGAGGACAATGTGGCACTGCACTCAAGTTAGTAAATTATATCAACAGTGCCACATATACACAGTACAGACAGAAAGGTAGTCTTTTCTTTTACCTCTCCGATCGAAGTCAAGGTCGCAGCCCACAGTATTTACCTGCGACCTATTGCGTAGGGGTAAAAAAGTAGTGCGGCCGAAATCTGGAAGCGCCTGTAAACACCGTCACGTGAAAGACAGTGGCGAATGAGCTTTGCTATATATAGAATACAACACGGTGTATTCCGTATCACCGTCACCCGAGGTATCAGCCCGACCGCGGGTCGAATCACCCGACGGCCGAAGGCCACAGTATTTATCCGCGACCCCCGTGGGTAGGGGTAAAAACGTAGTGCGGCCCAAATCTGGAAGCGCCTGTAAACACCGTAACGTGAAAGTCAGCGGGGAATGAGCTTTGCTATATGGTAGTATAAGAAGTCGACTTTTAGGTGGTATGTGTAAGGTTTTGATGTTTGTCCATTTGGTGTATAAATGCGCGTGACCTTACAGCTGCCTGCACCTGTGAGTCAGCTGCAGTTCCGCATGACCCCGCATGACCCCATTTAAAAGAGGTCTTTAAAAAATTCAAAACGACAACTTTTTTCTGTTTTTCAATTATTTCGGTAGGTTATACCCTCGACTTCAACATATTAGTTTGTCGTGCTTGAAAACTGCACCCTGCTATGACTTGATCAGCGTCGATGTCAGTCACCTTGTGGTCCTTAACTATATATAGAAATCCTTATAGGCCGAAAACTGTGTTCTGCTACCTCAAGTATACACCTGGCCTGAAGTGGGGAAGGTCGTGTAAAGGGCACAACGTACGTCGGGGGCACGGCGGGTATATCGAACTCGGGCCCTCTAGATTCCGAGTCAAACGCTCTACCTGTTACGCCACAAAAGTCGCCACAAAGTAAAAACCTTTTACTCCGCTGTAGCCATAATCACAATTCACAATAGCTTTTGACTGTATATTACCCAGTTTATGATAGAGACTAACGCTCACGTGGATTTTGTAGTCAGTCATGTAGTAAAACTATATAGATGCCTACATTTGTTAGCGAGCACATACAGCTATTTCAATCCATGTCTATGCCAACAGAACTTCACACATTCATTCGGCCACTACGGAAACTGCTATACCTTTAACGCTGATGCCGACAACCCGCTAAAACAATCCATGCAGGGTTCCAGCCAAGGATTCATGGCGTTCATCGACCTTAAAGTGGTGAGTGGGCATAGTATACACCTTTCTCACGCGGCGGCCATGATAGTTCGAAAACGAGGCCAATGAGGCAAACAAAAGACTGTCCATCATGATTAGCAGTTTAATGGATGATAGGCTGGCAATTAGGAAAGCGACCGAAAGGAGAATGGCTGCATTTCTGTCAAATATTTGCATTAGTATGTTTTTAATCTGCATCTCTTAAGGGACTAATATAATGGGAACAGTCTACTCTAAATTGCTGCATCTTTCGATGCATAACACTGGTTATGATATTTATTATTTGATTTTATATTGTGAATTTTTGGGGGTCTGGGGGAAACTAGATGGGAGCTTATTTTAGAAATACGTTTTGTCTGTTTGCCTCATTGACCTCATTTTAGATCTATAATGGCCGCCACGTGAGACAGTTGAATTCGTGTATACTGTTTTCTGACGTGCAGAGGTTATTTTCATTCAGCTAACGACGACATGATAAAGGCATACTAAGCTGACTCCAAACTCTATTCTGCTTACTTCATATGAGCTGAACGCGCAGTGATACAAATGAAAGTGATACAAATGGATTATCTTAGTTGAGAGTAATATAAGTTTCCTAGGTCACATTTCATGTTCCTGATGATAAAGTAGTACTTAGATGGCGGTTGAATATACCTGATAAGAAGCGTAGTGAAGATTGTATTATCGTCTACATTGAATATATGACATCGTGCAAATTTATATCAACACAAACAATTGTTCAGAAAGCCTTGCAGATACCCAAATATGGGCAAGCAATAATAATCATAAGATAGGATTTGCTAGTTAGGGCATGGTAGTAGACAAACGAAAAAGACAAAATGAGCTGGCGCTGTATTTTTACTGTGCATCTAATCTCCAAGCAGATCCTACAATTGCATAAGATAACTAGTACCAAACTGGCCAAGGAGTGTAGTCAGCCAAAAGGTGTCCATTTGCCATGTAGCGAAACACACCCCTAGGTCGTCTACACTCCTCTGCCAGCTATTGATACTATCCTATGCTACAGTAGGATCTACTTGGAGATTACTGTGCATCTACTGTCACCTGATATGAACCCTCCATTGTTATTATGCAATAAATGGCACTTGCTTTAATAGGATGAGTACACTGAAACGTATACCGCTGGTGGGAATGCGGAGGTAGGACTGAAGCTCCTGGTGCACGATCCGAGGGAACCTCCCATGATGGACACCCAGGGCATCGCCCTCGCGCCGGGAAACCACGCTTTCGTTTCCGTCAAGCGGATACTGGTGAGTACTGAAGTTCAGATAAGTGTGGCAATAAAAACTATTGCCATGGCGACGGTTTTAGTGTTTATAGGTATTAATGATTGTTATTGAAGGTGTGTTGTTTTTGTGTTCTATCCTTTCACCAAGCTATATGTATGGCTCTAAAGGGATGATGCAACTACACAGGCATGGGGAAGAATTCCTGATATGCCTGTGGAATTTTGGGAATTCTTGTCAAACGAACGCTCTCTATAATATTAGGCTAGCCCCTGAGGCGTCGCCAAAAATGTAACCGCAGCCGAGATGCCTTTACCAACTCATTTGTAACCAGGAGCTAAATTGTGAGACTGCAATCAGTTACACTGCAGCGAATACAATACCGAAGTAGCTTCTTATCCCTTAACACAATTCAACATTTCCCCCTCCCCAGTACGAGAACCACGTGCCTCCGTGGGGGGTCTGCGAGGACCGACAGCTGGAGTATTACGACACCTACACGCTGAACGGCTGCTATCTGGAGTGCAGGAGTAAACACGTGGTCAGCAACTGCAGCTGTCGGCCTTACAACTTACCAGGTACAGTAAAAGCTTTTTAATTGCACACCTAATTTGCCAGCGTGTTTCGAGCTATTATCAGGCGTGTACAATAATACAAAGTTACAAAGTTGGACCGTGTACTGTATACGTTACCACTCACTCTGCAGTGTGACACGTCAATGACCACTGGTCAGTCCAGTGTAGTGTTCTCTCTAATGCTGACACAAGTTTGATTGACAACATTATGGCAGTACAGTACAATAAAAAAATAATTATGGATGCCGTGATGCTCGTTCATATCAATCTAACGACGCAGTAATGAATTTTTTAGTGTGCCATCCACAAACTTTATTCTGTGTATCGCATGTGGACTGAAACAGCGGAGTGATACAATTTTCGTAGAAGAGATAGAAGTTGTCTAGGTCACATGCCATGTGCGGGTCCGCGTGTTGTTCTGCAGCGAAACTTTTATGCATGTTTCAAATCACAGTTTGGTCGACGTAGCAATAGCGACACCAGCCTCCAAGGCAAGAAAATTAAAAGTTAACAATCCTAAGGTTTACCTATCCTATCTGTCCAAATAGGAACGGCACCAACATGTGACCCGACTACCATGTTCACATGTGTCAACGATGTATTAGGTGAGTGTTTAATAGCTTACTTTGCCTTCCACATCGGCCAAAGGAGAACAGTATTCGGTACTACAGGTCACTTACATATAGCTAAATTATTATCTGCAATTATTTTAGCACTTTGTTTGCCCCCCACATCGGGGTCGTAATATATGCTACGACATCTCCTCACCACAAGATGGCGCTTGTGCGATACAGCAGTCCCAAACGTGACTAAGTTCGTATTTCCCCTTGTCAAGGCTCATAACTAGAGTAGATAATATTTTTCATCTCCTAATTCATCACCTTAAGGTTATATTTTTTAGTTTATATGTGTGTGTGTGTGTAGAACACCGGCATAACTGGTGAAATTAAAACTCGTATGTCGTCCAACGTTTCTTTTCTAATGTTTTAGATCAGGTGATCAGAGGAGAGCTGAAGTGTGACTGCCCCGTACCCTGCCGTATGACGTCATACAGCACGTCTGTGTCCTACGCAGGGTGGCCGAACAGACACACCCGTACCTACCTTGCACCATACTGGGGCATGGACTCAAACTACATAACGTAAGTTTGCTGAACGACTTCATCGATGCTTCTACCGCATGTTATTTTGATAGCGCTAGTTCCACTTTATCAGTTGAATAACCTATATGCGTTGTTAATGGGGAATGGGGTATTAAGAAACACAGGCAAGAAGTTACTCAACAAGCAACTGGACATGATGTTGGAAATGGTCAGACGTCTTGGATTTAGCAACAAATCTTTTGTCAGTGACACTGGCGATTACCTGGATGGTTAACGTGCATCGACGTAATTTAAGTTTTTAAGATTTTGTAAATGAGTTGTCATAGCGTCATCAATATATGCTCTTCGTCATCAATATATGGTACTTGCGTGGTGCCCTTTTTGTCAATAAAGAAATTACGACGGAAAGATGTCGAGAATGAAGGCGTACCCCATAAAAGGAAGCTTATATCAGGTAACTTAGGCATTCATAGGCACGAGTAATTCATCGATCACCCTATTTCGATGTCGTTTGCGGTTAAAGTGCAAATGTGTGCAAGAAATAATTAAAACTTGATGAATTGAAGCATAATCTCGTAGTATTTTTCTTCCTGTAGAGCAAATGGCGTCGTGTTCAGCGTCTTCTATGAGAAACTGAACTACCAGAAAATCACAGAACTGAAAGCAATGGACGGAGGACAACTTGCAAGTAAGTAGAAAGGGAGTGAGTTGTAAATTCCTTAATAAATGCACGTCATCTGATACGTGCCATCAACTTCCTTATTGCAAAAAAAAAACTACTAAGTACGTGTATCAAGGTAAATGTCGGCCAATCCTTGTTCCAACACTGTAATGCATTTAAGTTCGCGGAGATTTACTTTCGCATTAGCGGGAAAGTGGAGTGTTTGCGGTGGTTTCAAGTTCGCTGTCGCACCATAGTTGCACTCAAATACTACAATGGAAAATGTTCGCTGTGGCTTTGAGTTTGCGGTGAAGAGGCCACCGCGAAAACCGCGGAATCAAAATTACCGCGAACATTTCTGTGGACACTAGGGGTGGGTACCGGTACGGCGTGCCGCTACAAAACTGTTTTTTTCTTTTTTTCTTATTGGACCGGTCCTGAAAAAGCGAACCTGAAAAATCGGTGGACCGGATGTTGGACCTCTTGAAAAATGAATAGATTGTATGATCAGGCATTCACAAGTGTCAAGGCTTACCGCTCGAAGAAAATAAGAGAGAAGTAGAGTGGAGTCTATAGTCATTTCTACCAAGTTTTACATTCAATAGTACAGAGGCAGTTAGCCTTGTAGGATTTCAAATTCGAATACTCTACAAAACATATTTCTCTGTTGCGAAATGGACCATTGTTTTGAGTATCGCCCATTCACAAGTTCTCACATAATGAATGAGGTCCAGGTTCAGGCGTAAACCTTTGACCTGATCCTCTGGACCTGAACCGGACCTGGACCTGAATTTTATGTTACCGGTACCCAACCCTAGTGAACTCCGGTTTGAAGCAGGGAGGTGCATCATAGTTGAAGCTTTCTTTCGGAAGGTCCCATGTTCTAGCTAGGATGTACCTCGAGCGTGTATCGACAGCCTCATTACTCAAATGGCTGTACTACAATGTGAACTGCTGTCTGTTCAGAAGTTGCTCAGTCCTAGCTTTACTCATGTTCTTTTATTCCTGTGATACTCTTTTGTAGGTCGGTTTTCATTAGCAGTAGTACCTTTAGGTGAAATCTCACTGCACTTGGATCACCGTTGAGGCACTGCGAGGTTCCTTCACTGCGCTTGGCACTGTTTTATTGTTTTTGCGATTTTTGAATAATTTAGACTTTGCGTCATACGCAAACAAAAGTATGACTTTGTCTTTGAAGACAACAAAATACACAAAACGGAAGAAAATTCGTTCTTTATCTCTGATATTCGTTGAGTCATCTACGAACCCCGCAGTGCCGCACTGGTACCCCAAGTGCAATGAGAGTCCACATTTACACTCACAAGTATTACTAGTACTCCTGCTTCATCTTTAATACATTCCTTCAAAGCGATCGTAATACTGTAGAAAATGCCTCCGCCCCAGAGGCGTCGCCAAAAGAACATATACTCACTAATGTGTACGCCCCCCCTCCCCATCCGACACAGGTAACATAGGAGGAATGATGGGCCTGTTTATAGGAGCCAGCCTGCTGACCCTCCTGGAGGTGTGGGAGTACCTGTGGCAGCGTCTGAAGGGGTTCCTCGGGAAACATCGTCGCCCAACGGTCATTGATGTTAAAACTCAACCACACGACATAGAAAGGGGAATAGTGTTTCACAAGTAAATTCCAAACCAAATCAAGGAGTATATATACTTGTAGACTATATATATGCAAACTTGCCGTATCTATTGAATTGTAACTGGTATCTTAAAGTATATATACCGATGTATGAATAAGTAAAGCTTTGTAAATATTTTTACTTACTTTTACGTTTGGCTGTTCTTTGACTAATGATTTATTTGTAAAGCTTTATGGTCCTTGCATTTTGTTGCGTTCTTATAACAGAGAGGTCGAAGGTCACCAAGATGGCTGTATAATAGTATGAATGTTAACTGTTTCAATCAGTAAGACTATTATTCGGTGCGCCAAATGATGTTGATCAGCACATATCAAATGTCATCCTCCATATGACAGTAAGTATAAGATAACGTGGCCAATTTTAGTCCTCTTCTTTGTTTACCTAGAGACATTTTCCCCCCGTCACAAATTTTAAGTCAGGCAAACAATTCAGTTCAAAGTTGAAGTCCAACACACGAAAACGTTCAATTTGTTTTATTTACTTTCACTACAACGTTACATAGCAGCCTGCTGTTGGTACACAAGAAATTTTTGTAAGATTTTCAGTTGAAACACTTCAAGCAAGTCAGGCATTCCGCATACGTACATGTGTATAGTACATCTATTCAGTATTATTATTAGAATGACCTTCAAAGTAAATACAGGTTACTTCTACAACAATTTTGGTTATCTCACTGGTCCGCGCCTGTTTGCGAAATACATTTGCTAACCGGCGCAAGTTGGTCGCAATTGGGTTGAACTTGACGCAAGCTAGTCACCAGCAGGCGTGACTACTGGAAATACCTTTTTGGTGAATCTTGATTATTGTACATGATTTCAAATTTCAGAGGCTACTCTGCAATTTCCAGTTAAATTTTGTATTAAATTGACGCTGAACCTGAGGATGTGATGTTCCGCGATCCGAGCGTGGCCATTTTGTTTGTCGAGGTCACGTATTTTACCCGTGTGTCGCACGGCGTTAAGTCGCAAAGTTGCCGCAATAATTTGTCACCAACAACAGCGGACCAGTGAAATCCCTTTTTACTCCTCTGGTATCTTCTCCACAAATAGCACTTTGGCATCTATGGTGTTAGATTGAATCTTAGATACATATTAAAGACCTATACAGAATATATTATTGTGCTGATTGGATGCATACTTTGTACCCATGGCCTCTCTCAAAGCCAGCGATAAGTCACTGGGGTAGACACTCTGGAGTGCGTGTGTCAGTCAGTCTATACAGACTATGATTTCAGAGACGGCAGGCAGCCAGTATGAGCTGGGGGACGAAAATTAGAGCAGAAAAAAGTCTAAATCACCATCAGCACTGGTCAGATTTCTTTGCTCATTCTTGGCTCAACCAGTCAGCACTGGTCAGCTTTCTTTGGTCATTTCTGGCTCAATCTGAATCTGGTATTGTCCCTTACTCTCCAGGACAATAGTTTATAATATTACACGTATTTATTGTTAAGTGAAACTACCCATGATTAAGTTAATTGTAATAATAAATTCTATTGTTTTTACGGGAACCAGCTTTGAAAGAGACTGTCCATTATTTTTCACATTGTTAAAATGTCTTTCAAGATCAATAGAACCAACAACCACTATATAGTACTTACTTATAATAGATGAGAAGATCTAAGTGTCTTAAAGATAAATTCAAGACGTCAGAGAAACCTTAGGGGCTGCAAGTGTTGATGGAGATGACCATCCGGTCAGCGACCCCGAGGTCAGCACCTCCTGAAAGGGTAACGTTCTACAGGTCATCCTTCTGGCAACACAGTAGAAGCAGATTTTAGAAATAACTGTTCACGATATTAAAGAACTCGATTTACTAAATTTTCGAAGTACTTCTCGATACGTCAGACAATTTGTCCACTGTCTATTATATTCTATTCTGCTCTACTCCATTTCATTTCATTCTATTCTACACTACTATGTTCTATTCTGCTCTATTTTATTCTATTCTACACTATTCTGTTCAATCCAACTCTATGCTATTCTCTTCTACACTTATTTGCGCTATCTTATTGTATACTATTCTCTTTTATTCTTTTGTGCTCTATCTATTTCTTACTCTTTTCTAGACTACACTACACTACACTATACTATATTCTTCTCTTCCCCTTCATTCTATTCAATTCTATTATGTTATTCTAATATTGGCATTGGTACATAGTCCCAGGTACTGACCGTTAGCCCATTTGATATAAGTGGACTTTCTTGAGTACAATATGGCTGGACCTGCGGGTACACGTTCCCACTCACACTTTGCCCGCGGTCCTGTCTCCACTACAGCCAGCCAGCCGGTATCGTTAGGGCACCATCCGTAGCTACGGTTGATATACCAAGATCTGCAGCGACAAGGTCAGGATCAAATTAGGTCTTCTTTTCCAAAATTGATATCTATCGAATATACCTAAGTTAAATATATACGACACATGTTTGTAAACCTTCTTATAAAAATGCAGTGTAAAGACGCTAAGACATAACCTAAGATGATCCGGCATGTTCAGCTATGAGTGGCAGGGGCTTATAACTTGACCATGGTCTGAAGAAGGTCGGGAGGTCACGCGCAGTACCATGGTCTGAGAAGGTCGGGAGGCCATGGTCAGCTATGTGTGACAAGGATTAATTAACTACATGCATAACGATATACCAACCGTGATATGGAGAAAGTTAGGATTCAATGGTTAGTTATGTGTGACAAGGATTAACTATATAATGATATACCAACCGTGGTATGAAAAAGTGTGGGGAGCCATGGTTACTTATTCGTTATAAGGATGAACTATAACTTTATACCAAATATAGCATTAAAAAAAAGTTAGGAAGTCATTGTTATGTACATGTGACATGGGACAGGGCATAACTTATACCAACCATGGTATGGAGAACGTTAGGATAGCCTGGAATCCTACCAACACAGGGTTCTCAGGAAGCGTACCTTAGGGGAGCGACCAAAGCACAACACGGCTGGATTCCAGGCTAGGTTAGGACGCCATGGTTGGTTAGTATGTTTAATAGGGTCACCTAACCATGTCTAAAGAAGGTCGGGAAGCCATAAGTTTTTCCTGACTGGTAGACTAATTTAATTACCTGCGAGATATGGACTTTGT
Organism: Branchiostoma floridae; assembly: GCF_000003815.2. NCBI lineage: Eukaryota > Metazoa > Chordata > Leptocardii > Amphioxiformes > Branchiostomatidae > Branchiostoma > Branchiostoma floridae. The sequence continues at coordinate 49,583 of NC_049980.1, read as the reverse complement.
ATCTCCGTCGATGGAAAAGAAGTTTGTATGTTCTATCGGCAGGTCCGACCAAGGAGACGTCAGGAGGCGGTCCTTAGAGAACCAGCTGAACTTGTCACTGTTCACTCCGTCAAAGATTAACTCTCTAACCTCTGATCCTTGGAACAGAGAAACATTCACCTGGGAAAGATAAAATACATCAAGATTCAGAATCCTTTTTATCAATAGCAATTGTTTTGTTTTGTTTTGTTACGATAGCTGCTGCTTGTTATTTTGATATTTCACCAATCTTCAGTGAATCAAGGCTGGGGACAATAAGAGCTTCAAGCAACCCTTGGCTGGTCCTCAAGATGGACCTTTTATAGATTTTAAAACACACTCTGTTAGGAAAGAAGACACGGTGAGATAATCATTAAAGAGGATACAATCATAGGCTGAACGAGAAAATTGATATCAAAAGATAAGCAAAAAGTGATATCAACAACATCTTCAAACTTTTGATTTAAAATCGTACCCTTCTTGCCAGCCATGACTTTAACTAAAAAAATTCAGCTTTGCAGCGGTATAAAGATTCAAGGTATGAAACGTTGGTATTGTGTTTTAGATCGAATTTGCATGGCTTAACAATGTATTGCACAGGGCGCCAATTTGTTAGTTCGTCCCCAAAAGAAAATAGACGCTACAATCGAAAATATGTCACAAACAATGAAAAATAAAAACTGAAGAAAAAAATGGGTCTGCCTAA
>NC_049980.1:43993-47113 GCF_000003815.2 Branchiostoma floridae | reverse complement strand
TTAGATTTTTGGAAACTTTTTTTCTCATTTCTTTTGAATACAATATGAAATTACGCGGAGGAAAGGTTATTGTTTTCGTTGTTGTCTGAGCTGTAGTGCTTAGCTGGTCTGCAAAGAAATGTTCAAAATTATTTATAAAGTTTGCCAGACAGGCATAAAAGACTCCATACTATATAATAATCAGAAGTAAGTTAATGCGCGCACGCACCTTCATGTAGCTGGCAGATGAATCCAATGCGGACTCGGCAGTGTTTATTAAACCATGATGTAGACTTACTCCAAACAAGAAATCTTTTTAAAAAAGCTGTGCCTTGCCGCGTGGTAGGAATATCGTCAGGAAAAAGTGGGTCGGCACTTCAAGCCCGGCAAGGCAAAATGCTGTGCGTTGGCGTGCAGTAGGGATAATTTGCTTGTCTGCTAAATACGTATTATGGTAGCGAAAGCCTTGTATTGATCTGTTAATCTTGTTGTAAATATATGTAGGTGTCTTAAAATATGATGTTGCATTTTCTGACGTTCGACAACTAATAAATATGAAATAATTAGACCTTATTTCAAGGATATACAGTAACAATTTTAATTTATTTCATTTCTGTGAAAGGATAGCTGAGTGAGTACTGTATGGTTAGCAGGAGTTCAGGTACTTTGGTCAGCTGAGAGGGTACAGCATGCACAGCAGGCGTCCAGGTATTGTGGCCAGATGAGTGGGTACTGCATGCACAGCAGGAGTCCAGGTATTGTGGCCAGCTGAGTTAGTACCGCATACACGGCAGGAGTCCAGGTATTGTGGTCAGCTGAGTGGGTATTGCATGCACAGCAGGAGTACAGGTACTGTGGTCAGCTGAGTGGGTACTGCATGCACAGCAGGAGTCCAGGTACTGTGGTCAGCTGAGTTAGTACCGCATACACGGCAGGAGTCCAGGTATTGTGGTCAGCTGAATGGGTACCGTATGCACAGCAGGAGTCCAGGTACTGTGGTCAGCTGAGTGGGTACTGCATGCATGGCTGGAGTCCAGGTACTGTGGTCAGCTGAGTGGGTAATGTATGTATGGCAGGAGTCCAGGTACTGTGGTCAGCTGAGTGGGTATTGCATGCATGGCTGCAGTCCAGGTACTGTGGTGAGCTGAGTGGGTACTGCATGCGTGGCTGGAGTCCAGGTACTGTGGTCAGCTGAGTGGGTATTGCATGCATGGCTGGAGTCCAGGTACTGTGGTCAGCTGAGTGGGTACTGCATGCACAGCTAGAGTCCAGGTACTGCGGTCAGCTGAGTGGGTACTGCATGCACAGCAGGAGTCCAGGTACTGCAGTCAGCTGAGTGGGTACTGCATGCACAGCAGGAGTCCAGGTACTGTGGTGAGCTGAGTGGGTACTGCATGCACAGCTAAAGTCCAGGTACTGCGGTCAGCTGAGTGGGTACTGCATGCACAGCAGGAGTCCAGGTACTGTGGTGAGGTGAGTGGGTACTGCCTGCACAATTTGAGGTACTGTGGTAAGTTGAGAGGGTACTATATGAATGACTGCAGTTCAGGTATATGTACTATGGTAAGATTGAACAATTAGTTAAAAATAAATTGTCTTTTGACAAATTTGAATTGAACAACTTATGTGAAACGTGTTGTTTATCAGATGGCATAGCTTTGTATATTGCAATATTTGATGTAGTTCATCAGAGCAGTGTGCATTTGTGCTAATCACAATGAAGTAAGGAAGGTGTGTTTGTCTTTACACAAATGACATTTGTAAACAATGCAAAGAATGATTGAAGTGAAATCGTGTCAATTCTATTCTAAAAGGTAATGCAGTGTTTGTATATTCTCTACATGCATAGTTTGCTTGGCTTCGTATGTATAGGGCTATTCAGACGTGATGTAAATTTTCTTAACAAACAAAAGGGTTTTCATATGGATGTGGGTCATAGTGACGACAATGGTCTGCCATGCTGCATTACCTATTTGTATTTCATTGCATCATAGCTGAAGGTAACACAGCCTTTTTCAGTCTTAAACTTTAATGGCAAATTTTCAGGTATTCTCCACAGTCAATAGTGGGTATTTGAACAGATCAGAAGGTATACAGTTTATTGGTATGTAAATGTTTTAAATGTGCAGTCGACAATGGTTGCAATTATGGTATTGAGTAAATAAGCTCTGTATTTGTTCAGTAGGTAATTTATGTTTACTGTCATGATAATATATATAGTAGCATTGTCATGTACTGTCTGGTTGTTGACTTGGTGTAATACTTTGAGTCAATCTTGTCATCTCTCTCAAGACAGATTGAAACGCTGTTATCCTCTTTGGTTCAAACTCTAGTATGGCCAAACCTTCAAGTGAGGTAACTCTGCTTAGAGCAACATATACCATTCCAGGGCTAAATACACTTGGTCCTATATCAAGTACAACTTTTGACAATGATAGGCCTTGTACTTTGTGGCAAGTTGATGCGTAAGAAAGTTGGAGTGGAAACTGTGTCCGGGTGAAAACAGTGCTGTAGCGTGCAAAGAATTTTGCTGTGATTGCTGAGATAAGAATAGCATTGTTCTTGGTAGGGTCTTGTAACATTTGACCAACCCTGGGATTGTCAAACTTGACGTAGACTCCTGTAACAGTTGGCACATTTGAGTTGTATTGTTGGTCATTTTCAGAGTCTTGTGATAGGAAGTCCTCCACTGTACCCTGTGCACCATTTACAAGTCCATCCTCGCTCAGAATGTTTCTTAGTAGCATGACTCGACAACCTTTAGCAAGGCGAAGTTCTTTCTCAAGTCCTGCTGTTTCACTGGTGTCTTCTGATATTAGATCTTGTTCAGGTATGTTGTTTGCATTGACAGGACCATCCGTCATTTCATCTCTTGCTGTCAGTACATGTATCTGAGTATCTGTTTGAGCATATAGTCTTTGCAGTTCTTGCATGTTATGCTCTATGGCCTTTTTCCTTGTTGGGAAAATGTGAAGAGCCATGGAAAAGGCAGATTGTTCAATCTCTGCTCTTCTTTTGATGCAAGTTGAAAGGAGGGCAATATCTGCATTGGTTGGCAGTCCAACTCGTACTCTGTTAAGGAGTTCTGTAAACTCTTTGTCAGTTTTTTGTCTGTGATTGACAGTTAAGAATAATGGCTTG
>NC_049980.1:42398-43893 GCF_000003815.2 Branchiostoma floridae | reverse complement strand
ACTCGCAGACACTGTCAATCCCCATGCACGCCTTTCGAATATGAATTTTCCGAAGACCGGTTTGAGCTGGTAGAAATCACCAAAAGCTATGATGTTGAGGTTCCCAAAGTAGCTGTGTTGGTCAGCTGTAGTGTCTTTGATCTCTGATAGGCGGAGGTGAATGTGTTCCAGTCTGACATTGCTGATCATGCTTATTTCATCAATGAAAACTGTGTGTACATTGCTGAATTTGCGTCGAAGTTGTGACAGTTTCTCAGCACTGAGTGGTAGGTACTGGGTTTTACCTCTTCGGCCATGGTCAACAGGTAGTGATAGAGCTGAATGTACTGTGAAGCCACCAATGTTGTAGGCAGCGACACCTGTTGGTGCAGTGAGCATTACAGGAGATGTTGGGCAGTTTGATGTACGGATCAAGTACTCATTCAAAACTTTTATTAGAAAGCTTTTGCCACAGCCTGCTCCTCCCGTCACGAAGAGTCTCAACGGTTGTGGTTTTGGAGAGGCTCGGTCTGCTTGGTGTCTGTTCATCAGTAAAAAGTGTTCTTTCACTGTGTTAAACACGTGCTGTTGGTCATGTGACATGTTATTGAGTGCGTCAAAGAATGCATCATCAGCCATTGTGTAGCGAGATACAGTATTCCATGCAAGTGAATCATCATGTAACATTGTGAGGTTTTCTGAAGATATCATGTCAATACTATTAGTTTGAGCAACAGATGCTGCTGCTTGTTCTGCATTTTGTGCTGTCCATTGTGCATCAAGATGAAGTCCTTCAGTGTTAAAGTCATGTTCAGTTTGCAACTGTTGGTGAGTCACATTGGGGGCAAGTGTGGTAGCAATAGATGTTAGATCATCTGACAGCAGGCGTACTTGCATGATAGCTTGTTCTATATCTGATGTGAAATGAAAATGCTGTGCAAGACTATTGTCAAATTGATCCTTCTTAGCAGAGAAAGCATCTTGAGCACAAGCATATTCAGCAAGGATGTCGTTTTCATTTCTCCATGGGTAGTACATGTACAAGAGACCGTAGAAATAGTCATCTCCATTTCCAGAGGATAGTTTTGAACTTCTAACACATGCAAGCTTTTGACGTTTCTTTATCCATCTGTCACATTGTTGTAACTTGATAGTTTGAGAAGCTTCTGATGGCTCAATGGATGTAATGGAGTATGTTGCGGCAAAGGTGAATAATGACATTGTATCCCAGGGATCACCATGTGGTCTCATTGCATAGTATTGAGCTGTTCCCTTTGTGAAAATGTCAGATGATGAATCATCAAGTTTGTCGAGGTCATCTTTGGGTTTGAGCAGACGCATTCTTTTGTGTGGTGGTTTGGCATTGATTGACACTGTTTGTCTCGATGATTGTATGAGTTGCAGGTTTGCAAGTCTGTAGCCAACTTCTTGTCCTCCAACTAGGCGGTGGCTGAGTACAGTGTTACCAATCTGGGCTAAACGTGCTCTTTTTGTACTGTTAAGTGGTAGATGTGAC
>NC_049980.1:15225-40806 GCF_000003815.2 Branchiostoma floridae | reverse complement strand
ATTTTGATGTGCGTACTTCATAGTATCTGTTACAGAAATGTTGCAGGCTCTTACTTGCTCATGAAATAAGAATTTTCTACACAGAATGCAATAGTATTTTGGTTGCTGCTGTATGTAGCAATGGAATGCTGGGAACTCTGATTTGTACCCTTCGTTAGTATGCTCAGTGTGACCTGTGCTATGTTCTTTCACATACTTGTTAGCAGCTGTATTCCTTTGGTAGTCACGGCACTTCTTTAGACGTTCAGCTCTATGCTGAGAAGTTTCATTAGCTGCTTTGTTTCTGTAGTTTAATCTTTGTTTTGCAAGTCTTTTTAACCTTTCGTCAGATGTTTCATTTTGTTTCCTGGCTTTGTTACATTCTCTTCGCTTAGCAAGTCTGGCTGCTTTTTTATCAGCTGTCTCTCTTTGTTTCTCGGCTTTGTAGCATTCTCTTTGCTTAGCAAGTATGTCTGCTTTTGTATCAGCTGTCTCTCTTTGTTTCCTGGCTTTGTAGCATTCTCTTCGCTTAGCAAGTCTGTCTGCTTTTTTATCAGCTGTCTCTCTTTCTTTCCTGGCTTTGTAGCATTCTCTCCGCTTAGCAAGTCTGTCTGCTTTTTTATCAGTTGTTTGTGGTTTCTTAGTTTTAAAATGTGTGCATTGCTTTGCAATTCCGTCAGCATTTTGTTCAGCTGTTTCTGTTGCTATGTTGCGTGTGTACTGTGTTCTTTGGTTTGCATAGCTGTCTGCATTTTGGTTAGTTGTTTGCTTTGTGTCACTTACTTGTTGATACATGAACATGTCTTGTTTCTTTGCACTCAATTTGTGTTTCGCAGAATTATGTTGACCCTTTGAAGTCCTTGTATAAAAAGAAGATAGGTTTAGAGGTTGTAAGGTGCCTTCAATCAGTACCGATTTAGATGGTGGTACTAATGAGTTAACTTTCTGAGCCTGTAGAAAGCTGTGTGATCCCATTGGCTCATTGTTGTCAGTCAGTGTCAAATAGCGTACATCCAGTTCCGTAACATCACTTGTCAATTCAATGTTTTCTGATTGCACTGCTACAAGCTCAAAGTTGCATGTTAGACTTGGTTTCCAATTAAGTGTTTGTAAGAATTGACAAAGGTTAGTAATCGTCATGTGCCTACTTAAAGCAGATGAGCCATTATCATCAGGCAGTGCTGTTGTTTGACTTCTGGCATGTGAATCATAAACAAAATAATTGTTACCAGTATGCAGTAAGGCTACTGTGGAACCACTTGATCCAGATGCTGTTATGAGCAAACATGTGTCAGATATAGCAAATGCTTCTTCTAGGGCTGTCTGCAATGTGTAGTAGGGATAATATGCTTGTCTGCTAAACACGTCTCCAGTATATCGCTCTTTGATTGTTATGTGCAAAGTGTTGTTTCCAATCTGCCAATAATTGGGCAGATCATCAACTGATAGGTAAGATACAGTAGGCGGTAGAGATGGTTTTATGCGGTTGTAAAGTGCATCACCTTCAAACAGTACAGTATCAATATCTGTGGATGTCCAGGAAGTTGCTTGTTTGTTAGCAGAGTGATAAAGGATAGCTATCAAAGAATTTGCAGTACATTGTTTACCTCTACTAGTTTCATTGAAAATGTTGTTGCCTTGGTGGTAGTTTCCTGACAGTGTAGCTTCACACATTATGGATAAGTTGAATCAGTAACTTATACTTTAGAAATGTACAATGTATGTAGATTTCGAGTGTGCGTATTCAAGTTATTTATGTTTGATGTCTGTTCAATGACAGAAGCTTATTTAGTTATGTGTGTAAGTGCAGTTTGCACGGTGAGTGCGAGAGCACAGAGGCAGGGGTTGGACTTGTAATTGGATTGAGTGCGAATGCACAGTCTGCACGGTGGCAGGGGTTGAACTTGTTGTTGTATTGAGTGCGAATGCACAGTCTGCACGGTGGCAGGGGTTGAACTTGTTGTTGTATTGAGTGCGAATGCACAGTCTGCACGGTGGCAGGGGTTGAACTTGTTGTTGTATTGAGTGCGAATGCACAGTCTGCACGGTGGCAGGGGTTGAACTTATTGTTGTATTGAGTGCGAATGCACAGTCTGCACGGTGGCAGAGGTTGAACTTGTTGTATTGAGTGCGAATGCACAGTCTGCACGGTGGCAGGGGTTGGAAGATTGAGTGCAAAAGCACAGTCTGCACGATGGCAAGGATTGGTAATAAGTGGCAGTGATTAGACTTTGTCTACTTGATGGCGTATTTCATTCAATATACACTTTGGCTTCAACACGGTCTGGTCTGTGCTGTGAAGAAATCTGCAATCGAAGACTGAAAGAGAAGGAAAACAATTTCTTGTGTCAACATTAAAACCAACTGAAAGAGCATATGCATATTTAATTGATAGAATACTAGTGGTTTCTAAACATATGACAATGGAGGTTTAAATAGACCTTGACATGAATAAAGGGTAGCCAATTTCATGGCATTCTTCAATATTTGTTGTAGAGAGGATCTGCTCTCCACCGACAGCATAAATCTTTTTTAAAAATGGGACCAAAATGAAGGCAATACGATAGAAACAGTCATGAGAAGACACTTAAAGATGGCAAACGTTAGTTGGTAAGCAAGAAAGTAAGACACGAATGTGCTCAATCATGTGAAAATAGAATTATCCGAAAAGAGGGAGGGGGGCTGTTTTGTTTCACTTCGTCTTTTCGTGTTTATGAAATTATGTTCACGGCCGGACAAACCAGCGTCATTTATTACACTTGTTAATAATTTGTTAACCTACAATGTCAGGGAAATACCACCCAGGTAACAAAATTGTCCGACAAATTATGCACAAAGAAAACTGATCTAACGGCAAGGAACCTTAATCCGACGGATTTGAGTATATTCAACACTGAACCATGAATAAACAAGCGGGCTTTTGCGCATTCCGGAAACTGTTTAGTGCACTGTTTACTATGTTTCCCCGGCCCTTAGTACACGTGCTGGTCTCCCACTTTGCGTGGTTTGTAGAAAATATAACACTTCAAAGAGAGTGTAACTGATAGCAAGTCCCTTGGGATTCTATTCCCAGTGGAACTTTAATCCGTGACAATAATATAACAAGGCTGTTTATCAATGGATTTCATATTTACAACGACATTAATTTGTATCAATCGGCAGCCACTTACTCGAGGTTTAAATGGCAAATCGGCATGTCGGTAAACTGCCGGTATCGCGATCAAAACTTGGCCCGAAAACACATCAACCAGCGGCAAATCAATTCTGCTGTTGCACTACACGGTTATGATGTTCTATGAAATTTTTCATCCATTGTTTGGTAAGCAAATGGCGGTAAATACGTTGTTTTGCGAATGGCTCCCCAAAAATATACCTGCAAAACACACTACAAACTCCCTACGGTACGTCCCCATGTCGGGGCCAGTTGGTTTCGCCGGTAAGATTCGTCTTGCTGACTTTGGATGTGAGCACTTTGACAATAGGGGTGAAGGGACGTACTTTCAAAATGGCGCATGTTCGGAAGGCCGCAGAATTGACGTAACAAAGCCTGCACTGTATTTGAAACAGGGACTCTTCAAGGCATGTTGGTTGTCTTGAATGGACAGTTTATTAACTTTTCGCTATATTTACTGTGATGATGAAGGAGTAATGTGAGGATGAAAAGTAGAAATCCTTGAAATTACGATACCTGCCCCCCTCCCACGGCTTGAATTACGAGATGTAAACATACCGGAAGATGGATTAACTTGTCGCTGCAGCGTGCGATCTTTGTGAGCTCAATCTTACAAGGTTTTAAGTCGTATACCTAACTGGTTTTGTAAAGCACTCAAAAGAATTTGCATACCGGAGCTAGTTTTTGACTGACAGATGGGTTCTGAAAATCACGGTTTAACCTCCCGTCACGGATAATAACGTTCCTTGCCGTTAGCTACGGCCTCACAAAGTCTGATAAAACAATGATTATTTTAGGAATCACTACGATAAAACTACAAGTTTGACATCTATATTAGCCAGAATATTATCTTACATATTCCAAGGCGTTACATTTTATTTCTGAATTAGCGATAACTTTGAAAGAAATGATGTTATAAAGACTAGGAAATTTATCTACGTACAAACCTGCTGATGCAAAATTGGACTCACACCGGAGTTTCTTAGGCATGCGTTCTGAAATGCGGCGCATATAGAATATGCATTGCAAACAAACACTTATTGCTTGCCGCAGGGCTAGGGTTGATGTTTGAAATATAAAAAAAATGATCCTAAATATTATCTATTGCGACTTCTCGTGTGACGTTTTGTGCTGGCGCTCTCCTAAACTCACGTTAGCGTTTTGCTGCGGTCTCGGAAGGTCTCCCATGCGATCTGCAACGTTTTGATGACGTCATGGCTACTTATATATTCACATACAATTTATTAGCCTGATTCGAGAATAATTTCATCTTTATGAATAGCTAATGCATTTTTTTTGCGAGATAATACACTTGATTTCATGCCACTCAAAATGAATTTAGAATTTTACCATACAAACGCTTCATTCATTAAATGTAACCAAATATTAAATGCTTTTAGAACCGACCGCAAACAGAAACAAATACGTAAAACGGACGGTTTAAAATTCAACGAGGATGTACCATTGTCTGCCTAAGCCGTCAAACTTGTCCATGAGAAAGGCGATTTGGAAGGGCCTTTGAAAGGGTCTTTGGAAGAGCAAGGTTAACAGGTCCGTCCATTGATCCATGGAAAAGACCTGGCGTAAAGCCTTGCCTGGCGGCAAGGCAAAAAATCCAGCACAGAAACCGTAACCCTTTGGGAAACCAGGGTGCCAGTTGGAATAGTCGGATGGCTTCAATGCTTGACCGTCCTCAAATACCCACTGACCGTCTCGATCGACGTCGGTCAGTCCGAGCCAGCGACCCCACATGATCTTTGGTGATAGACTGTCGAGGAAATTGTTGGTGGCGCTGTCCTTCGGCAGTGCTAACATCCCCCCGTCTGCGGCACAAGCATGTCTGGCCATATTCCAACTCCTCCTCGCCGCAAAGCTCTTGTAGCAAACTCCGTTAAAACGAACGTAGTCTGTTTTCGGACAACCTGTTGAAGAAAGACAGTCACTAACCCGTGTGTCCCTTGTGTCACGTTTGAATCTTTTATTCTTCATCAACTATCTCCTTTGATTGGAAGTCCGTAACAAACACCCATGCAGTGCCAAAATTAGATATTAGGAAGCTCATGAGTATATTAAGCTCATTGGCATTCCCGAGAACGCATGCTTAAGAAATTGTGGTTCATGAATATTGATGAACATTTTGAAAGTGACTCACATTCTGTCATCTTTAGTAATTAATTTTTAAAGATTTTTTAATGTTTTTATTTCACATTTTTGTTATACACTTTGTAAAAAGTTACATACATGTATATCCCCCTGGTTGTCCTTAAGCAATAGGGCCTAAAGCTGACAATGTGAAAAATATGCAAAGCTGTACTAGCATGGTCTTCGATTGGACGGGGGGAGGGGGGGTATAGGCTCCCGTTGGTCGATTAATACAAAAATTGAAATGTCATAGGCAAATATATTGAAGACAAAATTGTTAATTTTAATCAAAAGTGTTAATTAATTACATTATACGACAGGAACCTAACTGTTGAACTTGTCTTGTAAATTCTAAACAACTTTCGTTTGAACAACATCTTACTTACGCGGAGGAGTGGTTATTGTTTGCTTTGTTGTGGGAGCTAGAGTACTGGTCAAAGGTATAGTACTGGGTTGACCTGTAAAGAAATAATGATAATCATTTAAAGTTTGCCAGACTACGTCATACTATATAAGGATGAAAAACAGTTGTGCACCTTATTTTTCATGATTCTCCGAACTCATTAATCGACATTTGTATCTGTAATAATCAAAAGGTACGCACCTTCATTTAGCTGGCAGATGAATCCCCTGCCGTGTAGGCAGTATTTTTCGGCCCATGAAGACAAAGTCGACCAAAATCCGACACAGCCACTACGACCATGTGGACTTCCATGCCGCCAGTTGGAGTAGCCAGATGACGTCAGGGCTTGACCGTCCTCAAATGCCCACTGACCGTCCCGATTGGCGTAGGTCAGCCCAAGCCAGTAACCTCCGATGTCCTTCTGTAGACTGGCGAGAAAAGTGTTGGTCGCTCTGTCCTTCGGCATGGCTAACATGCCCCCGTCTTCGGCACAAGCCTGTCTGGCCTCATCTGGAGTTTTTGGTTCCGTAAAGCTCTTGTAGCAAATTCCATTAAAACGAACGTAGTCTGCTATGGGACAACCTGTTAAAATTAAAAATTCATGATTTATGCTAATGAGATGACGTAATTGGTCAAAATCCAAGATGGCCGACAATATCATTATGACAAGATCAGTATAAGGTCTCAGAAGACAGTTTTTCGCCTATGGGGATTTACATGGTTAAGGACCCCAAAGTGAGGTGGTTCGACGAGTCGAGGGTACGACCTACAACATATCTGAAAATGAGCATAGATTTGCCTGCTCGTTTTTCTATAAAAGACACTTTGATTTGACCCCCAGCGGAGGTCATGGAACTGCAGAAGAAGAACAGGAAGTGCCGGTAACAGTATCAAGGCGCAAATTCCCGCTGGCCGAAGGAGCAACGTAATCCAACTTATACCGTATCAACAACGATATATTCCTCTACCATTCACCACAGTTTCCACCTCGCTGTTGTACACGGAAGAATAACTACGGCCTTTGCAAGTACTGCGGTGCACTATTTTAACCCGAACTACTTTTGGGGACGGGGGTCGCGGATAAATACTGTGTTCTGAGACCATAACTAGCTTATTTTCAGTCGAATTTCATCACTACTTGGTATTTTATTACAGAAAACGTTCATGTGAACGCTTTCAATCAATTTCATGGGGTTTTAGTGCTATATGCTGAAAAGATGTATCTTAAGATTGATAATCCAAAATAGTGGACAGCAAACTACAGATTACGTCATTTTATGAGGTCATTTTGACGTCATTGCGTCCGCTTTTGACAACAGAACTCTTATAGCACTTATATATTGATAACAAACCTTTATTGGTAACTATTTGTGTGAAATATTCAGATATTATGGGAATTCCCCGTTTAAGCCAAAGAAAATCAAGTAATGACGTCATAATTGCATCATATTACGTCATAATGATATAGAAATTTTAGGAATTATAGAACTTGACGAGCATATCACCAACCGAAAATTTCGTGATCGTACAGTAAGCCTTGTTGAAAATAAGAAGGAGCCCCCTCCAACACCCCCCCCCCCCCCGTCCAGGGAATGCCCAAAAAGCCCAGTCTGGATAGGGGTAATTAACATTTCCAGTATCACACTTCAGATTCAATTTATTTAAACAAAACTCATAAATCTGCATGCATTATCCATTAAAATAAAACGGGCCGTTAACTTGTCTTACCTGACATCGTCTTCCCATTCACACACAGGAGAACCTCCATCCTCATACTGGGGTATGAGTACCACGTCACCGGGTAGAAACGAACAAACCTTGCGGTGATCGGAGGGACAAGAAGGTGCCGAACTTCTGAGTTCCTGTCAGTATTGCCTAGAAGCACCTAGTAAGGACAAAAGTATTATATAGATTAATGACAATGTTCTCAATTAATTTAACAATGATTACAAGCGGATTTTAAAAGATAAGAATGCAAAGTTTTCTTGTTTGTATCAATGTCATACATTTAATGTATTAATCACTTAAAATTAATGAAAAAAATGCATGTCAGACACTGGCTTACTCATTATACCGCCTTCATGCTGGGAATACATTTTAGAACCAGGGTCCTAACGGGGTGTTTGCAGAAACGAAAAAATATGTATATGAAGATATAGAAACCAATCAAGCTAATGGCTTATTCTTCAGGCGTTGTGTGGCTTGGTGCCTCTTTGGCGACGTCTTAGCATAGTTTGCGACCGTTTGACAAGAATTCCCCAAATCTCGCATTTGTAATAGGTCACTCGTCATAACAGATCACCTTTCTTGTAAACAGCAATACCCTACAAACATCCATCGCGAAAAAAACAAGCATACAGCTCGGCGAAAGGATAGAACACAAATACGGCTATAAGATAACGTTTGCCTACAAGTACAACCTTTTCCTGTCCATGTTCGGAGTATGTGTCCCAGATGTTGCCATCGGAACTCAAGGTGAGTTTGTAGCTGGTCACCCATTGGTCGTAGTCAGCCCTTCCTTGTGTAACTACACCTGCTACCCTGGCCATTGTATTCAGATCAACCTATCAGAAAAAAACAATCAGACCATTGACGTCTGTGTCAGTCAGTCTATATAGACTATGACACTTGTCTACGCAAAATGAACCTAAGCGACAGAGATGACTACAATACAAAAGTATACAAATTAAATTCAACCATTAACAAGTCTACCATTAACGTAGACTTGTAATAAATATGTGACGGAAGTTGAGTGATGAAAAATGACAAACGAACCAAAATACACACCTGGCCAGTGACGTTGAAACAAGAGACGACAATGTGAAATATTGTATTAGCAAGGTTAGAATCAGTTAGTAGCAGTGGCAAGTACATAACTGTACCTGAAGCCAATCCCTGTGCCAATCCATGTGCAAATTGTTGGGGCACCATCCTTTCGCATACCCACCGACTGGGTTTAAAGGCGCTTGCTCTGTAGAACAATGCGGATGAATGGTAGATGCGGTAATCGTGGCGTCGAGGTTTCCCACCCCAGACGGCCCGACGCTACACCTTTCTACAAGGAACATTTCAAGAAAAAGATACACTTTTAGAAAGCTTTTGAATTCGAAAGCAGAACAAGCGTTCAGAGACCCCATATCTTCGTAAAGCATGTTAAAGATTTTGTAAAATTCTTGTTTTTATTTTCTTGATGATAAAAACAAGGCAGTTATTTGCATAATGTATCCATCTAATACGCCTTTATTTAAACAAAAAATTGCGTTGCATATACTGTATGTGTCGGTGACTCATATTGAGGTCATTGACCCCGGACAGGCAGACCTCCGGGCAAAATGGCAGGATGTACAAACTTTGTTGTATATCTTAACATTTGACGTCAGAACAATGCAAATGCTTTAAAAGTATTTTAAAAGAATCTGGACGCCCCAAGATTATCAAGACGTAAATGTAAGTTCATCTGTGGCGGTAGTTAACATTATGTTACAATTTTAAACTCTATATCCGTACACAAAATAAAGCAATTTTCAACAAGCTTTCGATCAGTCCTTTGATCTTTATCAAGCTGAAATGACACAGACCGGAAGTGTGACGTCAGCAAGGGGTCAAAGGTGCTTGGAAGTCGATATCGACCCCCGTCTCGGCTGAGTAAAGAGTTGGTGATCATGAGCTCTGATTGAAATCTTGCTATTTTGTGTACAGATGTAGAGTTTAAAAATTGTAACATAATGATCAAGACGGTTAATCATAGATATTCAGGTACGCCAATTTTATAACTACAATATGTTGCCATTAATTACAGGACCAACCTAGTGAATCAGTTTTCCGGTGTGTCGGTTGATCTACCTCTGCGTCCACCTGAAGGTGAGGTCGGCTGGTTCCAATTTGGGTCGCTTGATCCTCAGGGGTCGACACTTGGCCCTTCAGACGGCTGGTTAGCGTTGAGCGACTGTCCAGACGTTCTTCAAGGGATGATACATGGTCTTCCAGACGGCTGAGCAGTCTTGAGAGGTTGTCGAGACGTGCTTCAAGGTTCCGGTGGGCCAGTGCTAGGCGGTTATCATGGCGTTCTTTAGGAGTCGACACTTTGGCATCGAGACTGCTGTCCAGACTTAGGTGGTTTTCGATCCGTTCCTCAAGGGTCGATACTCGGTCCTTCAGATGGTGTATTACTGATGAATGCTTCTTGTGGTGTTCTTCAAGGGCTAATACTTGGCCCTTCAGATGGCTGACTTTTGCTGAGCGATTATCGTGGCGTTTCTGCAGGGTCGACATTTGGCCCTCGAGACGGCTCACCAGACTTAAGCGGTTGTCGATCCATTCTTCAAGGGTCAATACTTGATCCTTCAGACTACTGACCGATGCAGAGCACTTCTTGAGGTGTTTTTCAAAGGTCGATATTTGGCCCTCCAGACGGCTGACCAATGCTGAGAGATTGACGTGGTGTTCCTCCAGGGTGGATACTCGGCTTTCAAGACGGCTGTCCAGACTTAAGCAGGTTTTGATCCATTCTTCAGGGTTCGATACTTGACCCTTCAGACTGCTGACCAGTGCTGACCACTTCTTGAGGTGTTCCTCAAAGGTCAACACTTGGTGCTCCAGACGGCTGATCAATGCTGACCGATTGTTGTGGCGTTCCTCCAGGGTCCATACTTGGCCCTCGACACGGCTGACCATAGCTGGATGCTTCTCCTCGTATTTTTGTAATGTCAATACCTGTTCTTCCAGAAGGCTGAACAAAGCTGAACGATTGTCCTGGCGTTCTTCGATGGTCGACACTTGGTTCTCTAGGCTGCTCACCACTGCAGAACAGTTGTCATGGTGTTTCTCCAGTGCTGGTGGGTAATCAAGTTGCTCTTCCAGGGTCAAGAATAGGTTCATCAGACGACCTATTAGGTCTGAGTGGTTGTCCTGGCGTTCCGCAAGAGTTGACACTTGGTCCTCCAGACGGCTGAACAGTGTAGAACTGTTGTCATGACTTTCCTTGAGGGTCAATACTTGACCCTCCAGATGACTGACCAGCACAGAGTGGTTATCGTGGCGTTCTTCAAGACGAAATAATTTGTCCTCTTGACGACTGACCAGTGCTGAGTAGGTGCCTATATGTTCTTCAAGGGCCGACATTTGTTTTTCCAAACGGATGCCCTGTGCCGTGTGGTTGTTGCTGTGTTCCACCATTATCGACATTTGGCCATCCAGTCTGTTGAACAGTGATAAACGATCGTTCTGCATTTTCTCCAGGGTCAAAACTTGGTCTTTCAGACGGCTGATCAGTGTTGAGTGGGTCTTGAGGTGTCCTCCGTGGGTGGTTACTTGCTTCTCCAGACTACTGGTTAGCGTTGAGCGGTTGTGATTTTGTTCCTCACGGGGTGGTAGGTGCTCAACAAGTCGGCTGACAAGTGCTGCACAGTTGTCGACCCGTTCTTCGATGGTCGATACTTGGTCCTTTAGACGATCTATCACTGCTGAACGGTTCTTGACATGTTCCTCAAGGGTAAACACTCGGCCCTCTATACGGCGGATCAATGCTGAACTATTGTCTTGGCGTTCCGGAAGGGTCGACACTTTGCCTTCTAGTAGGCTAACCAGACTCAAGCGGTTGCTGATCTGTTCGTTGTTAAGACTCGACACCTGGTCATTTAGATTGGTGATCATTGCTGAAAGCGTTTCAAGGTGTTCATTAAGGGTCAAGACTGGGCTCTCCTCCAGACGGCTGTCGAGTGCAGAACGGTTGTAATGACGTTTCTTGAGGAATAATACTTGGCCTTCCAGACGGTTGACCAGTGCAGTGTTGTTGTCGTGGCGTTCCTCAAGATTAGACAATTGTTCCTCCAGACGGTAAACAAGTGCTGAATAGTTGCCGAGATGTTCTGCGAGGGTCGATACCTGTTCCTGTAGGCGGATAAACTGCGCTGAACGTGCGTTGCTGTGTTCCTCTTCCAAGATCGACACTAGGCCCTCACGGCTGACAAGTGTTGAGTGATTGTCGTGGTGTTTCTCAGGCGTTGGTACTCGATCCCCCAGTCGGGTGACGAGTGCTGAGCGGTTGACCTGGTGTTCCTCAAGGCTTGGTGCTTGCTCCTCCATTCGGGTGACGAGGGCTGAGCGGTTGTCTTTGTTTTCCACAAGGGTTGGGTCTTGCTCATCCAGCTGGGTGACGAGTGCTGAGCGGTTGTCATGGTGTTCCCAAATGGTTGGTACTTGCTCCTCCATCCGGGGGAAGGGTGCTGGGCGGTTGTCTTTGTGTTCCACAAGGGTTGGTTCCTGCTTCTCCAGTCGGGTGACGAGTGCTGAGCGGTTGTCCTGGTGTTCTCCAAGGGCTGTTGCTTGCTCCTCCAGTCGGGTGACGAGTGCTGAGCGGTTGTCCTGGTGTTCTCCAAGGGCTGTTGCTTGCTCCTCCAGTCGGGTGACAAGTGCTGAGCGGTTGTCCTGGTGTTCCTTAAGGCTTGATGCTTGCTCCTCCATTCGGGTGACGAGTGCTGAGCGGTTGTCTTTGTGTTCCACAAGGGTCGGTACTTGCTCCTCCAGTCGAGTGACGGGTGCTGAGCGGTTGTCCTGGTGTTGTCCAAGGGTTGGGTCTTGCTCCTCCATTCGGGTGACAAGTGCTGAGCGGTTGTCCTGGTGTTCCTCAAGGCTTGGTGCTTGCTCCTCCATTTGGATGGCTAGCGCCGAGCGGTTGTCCTGGTGTTCTCCAAGGGTTTTTGCTTGCGCCTTAACACGGTTGGCTAATGCAGATTGGTTGTCGTTGTGTTCTTCCAGGGTCAATACTTGGTCTGGCAAATGGCTGACACTCATAGATCCGTTTCCTTGGAGTTTCTCGTTCTTCGATACCCGTTGTTCTAGGTTGTTGACCAGTGTCAAGCATTTCTCCAGACCCTCTCCCTGCTCATTTTGGCTAATGACCAGGTCTAAGCGAGTCTCGAGGTCTTTACGAAGAGTCGAAAGTTGTTTCTCCAGATCACTGATCAACGCTGAGTGGTTTCTTACCTGTTTTGGAATGATTGTAAACACATGGGGCGTTTTCATTTGCCAAAATATAGATCCATCATAGGAACAACAGAAGTGAATAATTTTGTTACACAAATAAGCTTAATGTGTTTTCAAGCAACTGATTGGTGTTCAACCATGACATTAACTTGACAAGCTACATGTAAATGCAAAGGATGGATATGGTGTGGTTTAAGCCCCGGTCACAAAGCGCGTACGATTCCTTGCGATTCCTTGCGATGCGCGGTATGAGCGCAGTGCGTCGTAAGTCGGGGGAGATTCGGAAGCAATGGTTTAGATATATAAAGCCGTGGTCTCAAAGCGCGTAGTGCATCGTACGATGAGGTCATAAGAGCGTACCCGAGCGTCAATCGCAGTAAATCGAGGAGCATCCTATGACGAAAAATAGAGCTGAAATGGATTTTGAACATGTTCAAAATTTCGCTATCGTCGTAAGATTTTATTTGCCCCCATGGCAGACTTCATTACGGCAATTTTTGTCTACTGATGAGGTTTCAGTTTTCCCTGATATTGTTGATATTGACGAAAGGGGAAATATATCAGTCGCAACTGCCACAGTCGCAACCAGAGAACAGCGCGCCTCGCACAGGTGATGCAGACAATTGTTTGATCACTTCATGCACGTGAGTTTTTAATTAGATCAAATCTCAGCTCTCGTCGGTCTTGGGTCAGTTTACCATAATTGTAATAACCATGGTGACAACTCGAACATAAAGGCAGGCTCTATGAGTCGGGAATATATATGATATAATGCTTATGATATGATTTTTGTATGATGGCATCTTTTTGTTGATAGCATATCATGATACGATCGTACGCGCGATCGTACGCGCTTTGTGACCGGGGCTTTAGTAACATATCACGTGGTAAATTTATAAGGCTTACCGTATCAAAGTCTGGATGTGGCGTGCTGACACGCAGTAGGATGAGTGTTACAGACGTTATCAAAGTTGCCAGGACGACGGTTGTCTTGACAACGTTGGCCAGGCGGGACCAAGACAGGACACTCCGCATCTGGTCACAGTAGCCTTTTTCATCTTCATCGAAGTCTGCAAAATACAATGATGGCGGTGCAATGTTCTTTCACCACGCAATGTTAGAAGCTTCAAAGAAGAGTAATACTTATTGTTCCCCTTCGATGAATAACTATTCATTGGAAATAAATGTAATGGCTTGCGCGCAAACAAAATATCAAAATTTCAAACATAGATTGTGTTTCCCTGGCCATCGCTGAAAAAGTTATGTACGCACTACGGTAGACTAATCAAATTCAGTTTTTTTTTTTTAATTATCTACTTTTATCAAATAGTCACGAGGAGACTGGCCGCATGATAAACAATTGCTAAAGAAATAGAGAAAAAAATACCAAAATGTATGATCTTTAGAAATACTTCATGATGATTTAAAGACCATGTTCGTAGTTAAACAAAACTTCATGGCGCATGTTAATTTTCGGGAGGGAATCTAATTGCAAATATCGCCCTCAAAAACTAAGTTCTGCTAGAAAGGCTATTAAACTTATCTTAGTCTGCCAGCAAAATGTAACCCTCAAAATGCTGGAAATAGCGTTTCAGAGAGTCAAGATTTCAAATTCGGGGTAGCATGCCATTAGGATTACGTCCATATACTTCGCCCTCCCCATAAAAACTTGGGGGGGGGGGGGGGGGGCATATAATTTTTGGGAGGCGGGTGGTAACTTATCGAAAAAGATATCTGAACGGGGGGAGGGCCATCGAATTTTTTTTTAAACGGACCCATGCACTTTGCACCAGGCCTCTCTCGGGTAAATAACGTCAAGTCCCTTATTTAACCTTCCAACTACATGCATCCTGCAAAGTCTATACTGTCTTGTATCTTTCTATGCAAGTATTTAGCAATCATGCCAGCAGCAGGTAGTGACTCGCCCCGTGCCAATCATGGTCACTACACGTATTTAATATTCAATCTATTTACTTATAGGTCTGGCTGTTCAGCAAGCACAGCCAGGGTTGCACAACTGGCTATGTAGGCTGTGGTTATTACAAAGGGAAACCCTGCTGACAAAGACAGGGACAACACAACTGTAATTTGACAAAGACCGTATAATAAACAATAACAATATTCTAAGTACATTATAGATAACTTTTATATATACATCATATGTTGTACATGATATCTACACTGGTATCTACAGCGATATCTAAAGCAAAATGTCAAGTCAAGTTCTAACATAGGGGATATAGTAGTTGAAGTAGAGAAAGCAAGTATACTGACCTGAGCTATCATTTTTGGAGCCGTAAGTAGGGTTCACTTTCAGCTGGTCACGAATTTCTTGAGCATCTACTTGTCGGCCTCCCCACCAAGTGACCCTCGGCCCTCGGTCAGGGTGCCCACCAGGCCCGCCGGCACCGGGATCATTGTTACGGTCTGCTCGGGGATATCGAACAGGATTGTCCTGAGTACGCTGCGCCATGGCGGCTAGCGTACCGAATGATTTTCTGCTCTACAAAATCCTTCAATCATAGCCTGGCTTGAGGCGCTTTGAGTTTAGAAATTGTGATTTAATATGCAATATTTTTTTATTATGTACGGAGGAGGTTCTAAAAGGTCTTGGATGCAGTACAATAATGTGTTGCATAATGACATGTAATAACTGATGTTGTTTACTACGTTTGGAGGGGGTCTTTCAGTCTTGTCGGGAATCCCTTTAAAATTTTGTGTTGGAGTCAAAACAAACCAGTACTGGAGAAAGTAGTTTAAAACTCAAGTTTTAATCGTAATCAAGAAAGAAATGGCAATTATTGACAACACGGAGTTAAAATGAATCTAAAGACATATACAAACCGGAACAACTGTACATTGAGTACTAATCAATTGTACAAATGGACGTTGCGACAAACCGGGTGAAGATGAGAGGTGTTAACAAATAACACAAAAAAGATAGAAGAATAATGCTTTCTTAGTTTAATGATACCTTGTCTACGCATGCATAGATCAACATACAATAGTTAAGCTTACAAAAAGTTCTCATGAGTTAGTGATACTACGGTTAAATTTGCACCGTTGCCGGTGGAAGATTCTAGCCCAGACCGAGGTCTGATCATTTGGACCGTGTATAGTTTTGTATTGGAAGAAAATTTAGCATTGTACTATAAAACAAAACTGTTCGTAGTATCGTTTCTTGATCAAATTTTGCAATATACTATTAAATGAAAATAATCAATGAATGCTATAATTTCAAGAACGTAAAGTTCTCTTCTCCGGCACTTGAGGATCCATGGGATTCCAGGGTGATGATACATTCTAATGACTTAAGCTTGCCCCTTTCCTTGTGCAGATTTAGTTTCTTTTTCGCCGTCTTCATGCAGCTTGGCCTTCTTTTTAATTCATTAGTTTCCCTGTGAATTTTCTAAAGGCAGTCTGAACTTTTACACAGTACTCTCCCCTCATAATCAACATCACCACCTTTGTAATAGGGTACTTTCACCTCTCCCTGTGGCTAAACTGGTAACAGATTGACAGTTGAGCTCCAATAAATTGGTAACTGGTGGACATCGGTTTTTACCTTACCCTCACAACTATCACTCCTGCTTCATCTTTAAAACATGGACTCACTAATGCGTACGCCCCCCCCCCCCCCATAAGCCTAGCTTTTCTCATGTCCCCTTATTCCTGTGATTCTCGAGAGTACTCTTTTTGTAGGTCGTTGTTTAGGAGTAGAAGTACCTTCTCCTCACAACTACCATACTCTTGCTTCATTTTAAAAACATGGACTCACTAATGTGTACGCCCCCCTCCCCACCCTCAGGTAACATAGGAGGAATGATGGGCCTGTTTATAGGAGCCAGCCTGCTGACCATCCTGGAGGTGTGGGAGTACCTGTGGCAGCGTCTGAAGGGGTTCCTCGGGAAACATCGTCGCCCAACGGTCATTGATGTTAAAACTCCACCACACGACATAGAAAGGGGAATAGTGTTTCACAAGTAAAATGCAAAACTGAATCAAAGTATACATATACTCGGAGGCTATATATTTTCAAACTTTAAGTATCTATTAATGCAACTATCTTATAGTTTACATAGGTTGTGTACCAATGTATAAATGAGTATAGCTTTGTAAATAATATTTTATTTTCAACTTTGTAACCATTTGGCTGTTCTCTAACAAATTGGTTTGTTAAGCTATATGGCCCTTGCATTTTGTTGCGTTCGTACAAAAGAGAGTTCAAAGGTCACCAAGATGGCTCCATTTTTAATATGAATGATAATTGCTGCTTCAATATGTAACCCCTAATCTCCAAGCAGATTCCTCCGTGGCATAAGACAGTAACATAAGCTGGGGAAGGAGTTTAGCCGGCAGAGGGGTAAAATGGGCCACGCGTGGAAATTATGTAACCCCTGCCTCATACTTTAAGTCAGTTAAATGTTGAAATACAACATACAAATACGTTCATCTTATTTTATTTACTTTCTCCACAATGTTACATAACAGCCTGCTGTTGATATACAACTTTCTGTAACACTTTCAGTTGAAAAACTTTGAGCTGTTCTTTCAGCCATTTCGTAATGTACAACAAAATATTGAAATGATCTTTAAAGCAAAACAGACTACCTCTACCACTACAGCGGGTATCTCACTGGTCCACGCCTGTTTGCGACAAATATTCGCTAACAGGTGCCAATTGGTCGCAGGTTGGAGCGAACGGTGGTGCGAACTAGTCACTAACAGGCGTGGCCACAGCAAATTCCCTCTATGACAAATCTTAATCATTGTACATAGTTTTAGATTTCAAAAGGAACACTACACTCGGTGTTAGATTAAATATTCGATATATTTCAAAGACGAATATATCATTGTATTATGTATACTGTGCACCAATGCCCTCTCTAAAAGGCAGTGACCAATCACTCGGAAAGAATAAATGAAGAAAGGTTGAATAAATGTATACCAATATCAGCACTGATCAGATTTCCGTGCTCATTTCTTGCTAAACACTCTTGTACTCCTTATTTACTGGTTTTCTAATAAACTACAATGCGATATGCCATGACAATGGAAATAAGATTTTTGACTTCTTACAGTGCTATATAATATCACAGTTTTTTTTATAAATCTTCAATAAAAAATGAATCTAGTATTGCCCCTTACTCCTCAGGACATTAGTTTATAATGTTGTACGTAAACCTGCAACTACCGTTGTCTTAAACTTGCAATTACAATAACTAGTGATAATGAAACTTATGATAAAGAATTCAGTCACGAAGACTTGTCCCCTTAGACATGGTCTTCAACTATCTCTGCGGAACGATTATCTCATACTTAACTTATTACATTCACTCATACAACGCGTAGGGATGAAATATTTTGTTTTTGGCAGTATTTCTTCCCTTCTCGTGTTAATCATCAAGTTGTGTCATCTGTCATGATTTTTGATCAATTGACCCGGAATTTCGTAAAAGGTTAAAATGGCTAATTCCCTTTAACCCTATTCAGACCGGGCTTTTTTGGTCATCCCTGGACCGTGGGGGGGCTTTTGAGGCCCTCCACTTCTAAGTCCTCTAACTCTTGAACGACGTGCCGTAGGGCCACCAAATTTTCAGGACATGATATCGACATAATATCTGACGAGTATTCGACGTTTGACGTTACGTTGACGTAATATGACGTAATTATGACGTCATCAATTTGATTATATTGGCCGGACCCATGAAAAAAGGATATTCTCAGACAACTTCAAGTTATACTACAAATATGTAACAACAAATGCAGATAACAGAATAATAAAGTTCATTACGACTTGTATTGCCAATAGAAACATCGATGACGTCATAATGACGTCATAAAATGACGTAATGCACATCTAAGATACGAGTTAGGCTCCGCCATATTATATCCACTACCTTGAATTTTTTAAACTACTTTTTTTGCAACAAATAATCACAAAGGGCAATGGAAATAGACTATATTCATTCATTTAGATGGTTTTTGATGAAAAAATACCAGGTAGTTACAAATTTTAGGGGATAATTAGCTTGTTATTCTTGATCTGGCCATACGGTCCGCCATCTTGGATTTAGGCTGATGACGTCATCAAATTAGCATAATTTATGCATATATAATTAGGAAAGATATGCTAAATAATATAAGATTTTATTTATGTAACAAAATAGCAGTAATATAGCAAATAAATGTGAAAAATAGATTGTTAGAACCAAAAATAGTGATTTTTGGCAAAACTGCCTGTCAGCAAACGGTTGCCATGGCAACACGAAAAAATGGAAAATTTGTCAAACTTCGTAAAATTGTTGCCAACAATATTTTAGGAAAACTCACCAAATTTGGTGGCTTTAGCGTAAGGCGTTCTGGCGTTATAGGACATCGAAGTTGGCGCAGGCCTCAAAAGCCCCCCCACCCCGGTCTGAAAAGGGTTAAAGTTATTTTCTTTTGTTTGATACATCGCTTTAAAACGATTTTACTGATTTTTTTTTCAATGATTAGACCAAAATTGTATATTCTGTCCTCTTATGACCTGCAAGCAAACTACCTAAAATTTGAATATTCAAAGAAACACATTTACATTTTTGGCATTTATGAATTAAAAATGATTAATTTTGAGCTTTTTGGTAATATTTTGTTATTTAATGGTCTTCTTTGACAATTTGAACAAGGTATTGAAAGTGAAAGCCAATAGGAGCACTACATGTGATGGCTAGATTTGCCAATAGGGAACAATACAGTTGAATGAACAATGCAGTTGAAACAGGCATGTAGCTCTGATAAATCATTCGGAACAGTGTTAACGGCCTTGTACACAATTTTTCCCGTTTGGTGACATTAATTCTTGCTAATTCAAACTACCCATGAGTAAGTTAATTGTAAAATAAACTATAATTCGTTTACTAACACCATCTTTAAAAGAGTCCATTATTTTTCAAATTGTTAAAATGTCTTTCAAGATCAACACGACTTGCCTTACAGAACCAACAACCACTATTCATTACTTAATTATAACAGGTGAAAAGAATTGGTGTCTTAAAAATAAATTCAAGACGTCACAGAAACTTTACGGACTGCAGGTGTTGATGGAGATGACCATCCGGTCAGCGACCCCGAGGTCAGCACCTCCTGCAAGGGTAACGTTCAACAGGTCATCACTCTGGCAACGGAGTAGATGCAGATTTTTCAAAGAACTGTTCACGATATTAAAAAACTCAATTCATCAAGTTTTCACAATTAAGATTTTCTATTGCTCAATATGTAGGACAATTTTGTCCATGGTCTATTCTATTCTATTTCATTCTATTCTGCTCTATTTCATTTCATTCTATTCTACACTAATCCAATTCTATACTATTTTCTTCTATTCTTTTCTGCTCTGTTTCATTTCATTCTATACCACACTATTCTATTCTATTCGTTTCTAATATTGCTATCCGTACATAGTTTAAGGTACTGACCATTAGCCCAGTTGATATAAGTGGACTTTCTGGAGTATAATATGGCTGGACCTGCTGGCACACGTTCCCACTCACACCCGGCATGCGGCCCTGTCTCCACTACAGCCAGCCAGCCGGCGTCGTTTGGACACCCGCCGTAGTTACGGTTAATATACCAAGATCTGCGGCGACAACGTCAGGATCAAATCAGGTCTTCTTTTCCAAAACAAATATCTATCGATATACTCCTCTCCCTCAGTTATGACACATGTTTGAGAGCCCTCTCATGAAATGCAGTGTAAAGACGCTAAGACAGAACCAAACATTTGCCATGGTCAGCTATTTGTGGCAGGGACTTAACTCTTAACCTTGGTCTGGAGATGGTCATTTATGTGTGACAGGGGCTTAACTCTTTACTATGGTCTGGAGATGGTCATTTATGTGTGACAGTGGCTTAACTCTTAACCATGGTCTGAAGAAGGTGGGGACGCCATGGTCAGTACCATGGTGTAGAGAAAGTTGAGAGGCCTTATGTGTCGCACGGGCGTAAATCATAACTATACCATTAAGATAACTATAATGATATACCGACCGTGGTATTGAGATGTGCCATGATGGATCAAGCGTAACGTTATGCAAACAATGGTATGGAGAAGGTTGGGAAGCAATGTGTGACAGGTTTTGACTATATAACGATAAACCGACAATGGTATGAAAAAGTGTGGGAAGCCATGGTTAGTTATTCATGATAAGGATGAAGTATAACGTTATACCAAACATAGCATGGAAAAGGTTAGGAAGTCATGGTTAATTGTGACATGGGACATGGCATAACTTTATACCAACCATGGTATGGAGAAGGTTAGGACGCCATGGTTGGTTAATATGTTAAATAGGGACTCCCAACCATGTCTAAAGAAGGTCGAGAAGCCATCAGTCTTTGCGTGTGTAGACTAACCTGCGATTTCTGGAGTGTGTCACTCCGGCGATGGAAAAGATGTTGGTATGTTCTGTCGGCAGGTCCGACCAAGGAGACATCAGGAGTCGGTCCTTAGAGAACCAGCTGAACTTGTCACTGTTCTCTCCGTCAAAGATCAACTCTCTAACCTCTGATCCTTGGAAGAGAGAAACATTCACCTGGGAAAGACAGAATACATCCAGATTCAGAATCATTTTTTATCTATAGCAATTGTTTTGCTATGATAGACGTTGCTTGTTATTTTGATATTTATCAATCTTTTGTGAATCAAGACGGGGACGATATCAGCTTCAAGCAACCTTTGACCGGCCCTCAGGTATCCGCAAGATGGACCGTTTATAGATTTTAGAGCATACTCTGTTAGGACAGATGACTTGGTGAGGTAATCATTGAAGAAGATATAATCATGGGCTGAACGAGAAACATCAACATCATCTTCGAAATTTAAATGTCATATCGTCCCCTTATTACCATACAATATGTGCTAGCCATGACTTCATCTAAAAATACGCCGCTCCAACCTAAAACAAGATAGCTTGTGAATGGCGTCAAATCGAACATGGCGTCAACCACGGACGCCGACGAAATGGGGAGGGATCAACAATTGAGTTGCGCAGTTTAGTGCACCATTGATTTTTTTATCTATCTTTATGAAATCATTTTTTTTTGGTGTAAATTTTGATTGAAAAAGTAACATTTTCTGGTAGGAAGAACAGTAAGCATTTTATTTAAAATCTGGCACTAAATGTGACCGTTGCCATGTTTTGACCAATAGTTGACCTCTGATGATCGGCAGCTGCCAGGCTGGACTGGCCAATTGGGACAAGGGATGAAATGTTAGTGTCATTTCTAACCTTCCTGCAGTAACTCTGGCCGGAGTTGACCTCCTAATTTTTGAACAAAAGAAACACTGACAAATTCAGCTTTGCAGAGGGGTAAAGATTCAAGGTTTGAAATGTTGGTAAATGTGTTTTGAAGCGAATTTTTTGCATGACTTAACAATACAGTGCATAGGAAATCCCATTTGGTAATCCCTTCTCCCCCAAAAAAGGTTACGATGGCAGACCTGTAGAAAAAACTGAAGAAGAAAAGGGAAGCCGATTCTTACCCTTTTGACCCCCAGAGTGTCCCATCTGTCCACCAGTGGGCACTTGAAGTGCCCAGTGTTGGCGTGATCGGAGTTCCAGGCCGTCACAGCCGAGTCCCCAACTCCCGGCCGGATCTCAAAGACTACCTGACAGTCACAGGCTACAGAAAGGAACAGAAAGTGAAAAAAGGTTACTATTTTGGAAAATATCTATTCAATACCATTTTATGAAACATTCGAGCCTCAATGAAATCATCAAATACGTTCAGTTTTCCTATCTCTTTTCTGGAAGCACGTTTTCCGAGTCAAATTCTTAGCTTTGGTTTGTTTATATATTCCAGAGAAACACAACGGGGATGTAATAGCATGGTTATCGTTTGGACATAAGGCAACGTGGGAATAAAATAACCTTTGCCCAGTCGTCGCTCGATTTATACAAGAAATTGAAAGATTATAGACGAAGATACAATTGTTAATCCTATTGTATAGCAGGAACCTGACTGGAAGCCGAGCTTGTCTAGCAAATTCTTGCCATAAAACCACCTTTATCCTTATTTTTGATAACATCAGAACTTACGCGGAGGAGAGGTTGTTGTTTTCGTTGTTGTCTGAGCTGTTGTGCTTGACTGGCCTGCAAAAAAATGATCAGAATTATTTATTAAGTTTGCTAGGCAACCATAAAAGACTGAATACTATATAGAAGTATAAAAAAAGTTTTGCGCCTTATTTTTGGTGTTTATCTGAACTCATTGATCACCATTCGTATCTGTAATAATCAGAGGGTATTTCATGGGCGTACGCACCTTCATTTAGCTGGCAGATGTATCCCCTGCGGAGTTGGCAGACTTTATCGCCCCATGACTTAGACCCAGTCGACCAAAATCCGACACAGCCACCACCACCGTGTGGGTAACCAGGGTGCCAGTTGGAGTAGTCGGATGGCGCCAGGGCTTGACCATCCTCAAATATCCAGTGACTGTCGCGATCGACGTCGGTCAGTCCGAGCCAGTGACCCAAAAATGTCATTGGTTGTAGACTTGCGAGGAAATCGTTGGTAGCGCTGTCCTTCGGCATAGCTAACATACCCCCGTCTGTTGCACATGTCTGTCTAGCCCGATTCCTCGTTTTGCGATCCGTGAAGCTCTTGTAGCAAACTCCGTTAAAACGAACGTAGTCTGGTTTTGGACAACCTGTTAAAGAAAATTGAGTTTCTATAACCCGTGTGTACCATGTGTCACTTCTGAATCGTCCAGCTATCCTCGACCTTATATCACTTTTTCATGATGTCAAAGGCTATCTGCCACTCATTAATCACCATTCTTACTTGTAATAATCAGAAAGAATATGACGAGCATAGCCACCTGCTCTTGTAACAAACTCCGTTAAAATCAACGTAGTCTGTTTTCTGGCAGCCTGTAAAAAGGGGGTTATGATTAGAAGAATCTGTACCCACGGCCCTTGTGTTATTTCTAAATAATTCATTATTCAGCTATCCTCTTTGGGAAAGCAATCCATCTATTCCCAAAGATGGATGTTTGAAATCTGAAGACCATAAGTTGACCATTTCGAGAACGCATGCACAAGAAATTGAAGGCCTTTGGTGCTTAAGCCAAACACGTCTAATCATGCAAAGCAAAACAATTGTCAGGAGGATTTTTTATGTTTTCAATTCACATTTTAGTGATGCACTTCTGAGTCATTTCGAAAAACTCTTAAAAGTTACATGTATCTACGTGGTACCTAGTGGTTAAGCAAAAGGGCCTCAGACGAGGAACGAATCGCTTTGTTCTTTAAAGTCTTTTCTCTAAGGACATTTTCCGAGTCGAGCAATAAGATTTTGTTTTGTTTCTATGTTCTAGCAAAAATCAAGTGGCTGTAATTGCATGGCCTTCGATTGGAGGGGGGGGGGGCGATACGGGCTTCCAATAACTATAGCCCCGTAGCTCGATTTATTCGAGAAATCGAAAAATCATCAAGATTAATATATAGAATACTCAATTGTTAACTTTATGGTATGATAGTAACCTAACTGTTGAGCTTGTCTTGTAAATTCTACGTATTTTTCTTTCGAATAACATCTTACTTACGCGGAGGAATGGTTGTTGTTTTCGTTGTTGTCGGAGCTATAGAACTGGCATGATCTGCAAAGAAATAATCAGAATTATTTAAAGTTTGCCAGCCATATAAGACGTCATACTATATACTTATGAAAAACAGTTGTGCACCTTATTTCTTATGAGGTTCTGAACTCATTAATCACCATTTGTACCTATAATAATCAGAAGGAAGAGGATGGACATACGCACGTTCATGTAGCTGACAGATGAATCCCTTGCGGTCGTTGCAGTATTTTTCGGCCCAGGAAGACCCAGTGGACCAAAATCCGGCACAGCCAGTGCGACCATGAGGACTACCATGGCGCCAGTTGGAGAAGCCAGATGATTTCAGGGCTTGACCGTCATCAAATGCCCACTGGCCATCCCGTTTGCCGTCTAGGGTCAGCCCAAGCCAGTGACCTCCGATGTCCTTCGGTAGACTGGCGAGAAAAGTGTTGGTCGCACTGTCTTTCGGCATGGCTAACATGCCCCTGTCAACGGCACATGCCTGCCTGGCCTCATCACGGGTCTTTCGTTCCGTAAAGCTCTTGTAGCAAACTCCGTTAAAAAGAACGTAGTCTGCCTTGGGACAACCTGTTAAAATGAATTTCCAATTTAACTTAATCATTCTGTTTTCATGATCCATTTGGCACTTCTGAATCATTCATTCCTGAGTATTCCATTTCGAAATCCAAGGTTTTCCCAAAAAAACCCGCCCCCGCAGATCCAAACTTCAATGTTAATAATGAGACTAACCCTTTAAACTATTTCATCATTCCAATTTCGTCCGGAAGTACATCTCCGTTTTTTATCTAGTTGTAGAGATTGAATATTTGTTGAATATTGTAATACCTGGATGTCTTACCTTCAAAAACGTACTTACCTACTATTGTCTTCCCCGTGGCACACAGGAATACCTCTATCCTCATGCTGGGGTGCTTGTTCCATGTCAGCGGGTAGAAACGAACAAACCTTGCGGTGATCGGAGGAACAACAAGGTGTCGAACTTCAGAGTCCCTATCAGTATTGCCTTGGAACACCTATTGATATAGAAATAATCACATAGATCAATGCCACTAGTTTTCATTCCATCAAAAGCAATCGGATTTGATATAAATATGTGAATGTTTCATTACAAGACAGTATTGGTACCTCCATGAAAAAATGGAGGCATAGTTTTTTGCTGTGTCTGTGTGTGTGTCTGTGTGTCCGCATATTTGTGGACATCATAACTTGAGAACCTCTCGATGGACTACGATGATATTTAATATGTGGGTAACGGTTGGGAAGACGAAGGTCAGGG
>NC_049980.1:4364-15056 GCF_000003815.2 Branchiostoma floridae | reverse complement strand
TTCAGGAGCATTTTGTCGAATGCTTCCAAGATGCATAACGGAACATAAGAATGATGGATTTCCATGATATTTGGTATGCAGGTACATGTGGCAGAGATGTACATAATGCAATAAATGTTATGCAAATTTTGACTTCATCTGCATACTTAATGAGTAAAATTCATATTTACAGTGTTTTCCAATATATTACTCAAATACATGTTACATATGTAGTTTGTGGCTGGCGGATGTTAAGCAGATACTAATTATGCAAATACGTCCCTAATTTGCATAATTGATTAGAACGTGTCCTAATTTTTCTTAGTACGTGTAGTAAATGATCGGTCTGTAAACGTTGTGACCTGTGTACGTTAGTTAAAGGTGTACATAAGCAAGCATAAATTATGCTAATGTGAAAGTCATTTGCATAATCAGAAATTTTCATGGAGGTATGAGGTCTCCGAACTCTTGTTTGCATCAAAGTTAAAAGGATAATGAAGATATCAAAATCGCATAAATCAATGCCAATGTTTTCACTTTAAACGATGTTTTCTTCTTTACCAACAAGAAAATGTTGATAAATTGCTTCTTTTTATAAACACATGTGTTGTATTGCAAGGCACTATAATACTTGTATCAAAGTCATAATTAAAAAGTTGACACTGATCTATTGAATTTGGAAATACGCTCTTTTTTTGTTATCACTTAACAATTAGGTATCAATTGTACGAGAATAGTTTCTTATTAAGAATTTCTCTATATGTGATATATTTGTGCTGCTATTAGCTTAAAATGTATTTGAGAGACATTCTTATTCACAGTGAATGGATTTTTTAGTTATAGAATGTCTGTGCAACGTGTGACTTTCGTGAGCAAAGACATCATTCCGTCTCTTCCCACATTTTCAAACCAGGGTCTTGACCAACTCAAACGCAACTGTTTGCGGAAACGAGAAAAGGGTAGTCTCTACCAGACTCCATACGTCGCTGGGAAAACCATAGAAATGGAACAAATAGAAGAGTTAGCCGTCCAGAGGAGAACAGCCGCATAGGGAACAGCTTGCGACCTACGGGAGGAAATGATTGTTCTGGCGGGCTGACTCCCCTAGCGTACTAGAACGTTATGACTCTATTTGTCCTATTTCTTTCAGTTAGACCACCGATCTACGAAGCCCGGTAGAGGCTAAGACAAGGGTGCACAAACCAATTATGCTCTTGACTAATTTCTTAGTTGTTGTGAGTTTTGTTGCCCTTTATATGATACTTTTTGTGTCCGCAAACTGCCTGGTTCGGTTTGGAAATATATGTATAAATCTAGTACACAGTGTGGCTGTGCGATAACATTTTCCATCTACCTTTTCCTGTCCATGTTTGGAGTATGTGTGCCAGACGATGCCGTCGGAGCTGAAGGCGAGTTTGTAGTTGGTCACCCATTGGTCGCCGTCGGCCCTTCCTTGTGTGACAACACCAGCCACCCTGGTCAGTGTCTTCAGATCAACCTATCAGAAAAAGACAATCGGAACATTAATGTAGATCGGAAATATGCATTTGAGCGTAGTCGCAGTAATAAAAAAAATGATAAACGAACCAAAAATTGACACCTGGACCCTGCCGTTGAAACAAGAGAAGACCATGTGGAATATTGTATTAGCAAAATTAGAATCAGTTAGTAGCAGTAGTTAGTATGTTTACTGTACCTGTAGCCAATCCCCACGTGTGCGCCAATCTTTGGCGCACCACCCTGCTGCATACCCACGAACCTTGTAATCCCTAGGCGCTGGTAGGGAGTTTAAATACGCCTTCTTAGTGGAACAATCAGGATGAGTGTTAGATGCGGTAATCGTGGCGGCAAGGTTTCCCATGCCTGACGGCCCGACGCTGCACCTTTCTACAAGAAACATTTCAAGAAAAAGATGCACTTTCAGAAAGCTTTTGAATTCGGAAGCAGAACAAGCGTTTAGAGACCCCATATCTTCGTGAAGCATGTTAAAGATTTTGTAAACTTCTTGATTTATCTTTTCTCCTTGATGATTAAAAATGCACTAATTAGCATAATGTACTCAGCTAATAGGGTCTTTATCAATACCAAAATTGCATATATTGTATGTGTCGGTGACCCATATTGAGGTCATTGACCCCCGGACAGGCAGACCTCCGTGCAAAATGGTATACAAACTGTGTTGTAAAGCTTAACATTTGACGTCCAAACAATACAAATGCGTATTATGAAAGAATCTGGACACCCTAAATGATCAAGACGTAAGTTAATCTGTTACGGTAGTTATCATTATGTTACAACTTTAAACTTTATATCCGTACACAAAATGAAGCCTTTTCCAACAAGCTTTCGATCAGTTCTCTGAAAGATCCAGACCGGAAGTGTGACCTCAGCAAAGGTCAAAGGTATTTGGAAGTCGGTATTGGCCCCAGTCTTCATTTAGAGAAGGTTGGTGAACTCTAATCGAAAGCTTGTGCGTAAACGCTTTATTTTGCATACGGATATAGAGTTTAAAACTGTAACATAATGATCAAGACGATTAATCACAGATATCAAGGTACGCCAATTTGATAACTATGTTGCCATCAATTATTGGACGAACCTGTTGAATCAGTTTTCGGGTGCGTCCGTTGATCCACCTCTGCGTCCACCTGCAGGTGAGGTCGGCTGGTTCCACTTTGGGTCGCTTGTTCCTCATGGGTCGACACTTGACTCTTCAGACGGCTGACAAGCGTTGAGCGATTGTCCAGACGTTCTTCAAGCGTCAACACATGATCTGCCAGACGGCTGATCAGCCTTGACTGGTTGTCGAGACGTTCTTCAAGGGCCCACTTATTGTCCTCCATACGGTTTACCAGTGCTAGGCGTTCCTTAGGTGTCGACGCTTTTCCCTCGATACTGTGGTTTTCGATCCGTTCTTCAAGGGTCGATACTCGTTCCTTCAGATAGCGTATTACTGCTGACCGCTTATTGAAGTGTTCTTCAAGGGTCAATACTTGCCCCCTAAGACCGTCGACCAATGCTGAGCGATTGTCGTGGCGTTCATCAAAGGCAGAAACTTGGACATCCTTACGGCTGTCTAGATTTAAGTTATTTTTGATCCGTTCGTCAAGGGTGGATACTCTCTTCTTCAGACGGCTGACCGTTGCTGAACCTTTCTTGATTTGTTCTTCAAAGGTCAATACTTGGCCCTGCAGACGACCAACCAATGATGAGAGATTGTCGTGGCGTTCCTCCAGGGTGGATATTTGGCTTTCAAGATGGCTTTCCAGATGTATGCGGGTTTTGCTCCATTCTTCAAGGTTCGATACTTGACCCTTCAGACTACTGACCAGTGCTAACCACTTTTTGAAGTGTTCTTCAAAGGTCAACACTTGGTGCTCCAGACGACTGATCAATGCTGACCGATTGTTGTGGCGTTCCTCCAGGGTCCATACTTGGCCCTCGACACGGCTGACCATAGCTGAACGCTTCTCCTGGTCTTTTTTTAATGTCAATACCTGTTCTTCCAGAAGGCTGAACAAAGCTGAACGATTGTCCTGGCGTTCTTCGATGGTCGACACTTGGTTCTCTAGGCTGCTCACCACTGCAGAACAGTTGTCATGGTGTTTCTCCAGTGCTGGTGGGTAATCAAGTTGCTCTTCCAGGGTCAAGAATAGGTTCATCAGACGACCTATTAGGTCTGAGTGGTTGTCCTGGCGTTCCTCAAGGGTTGACACTTGGTCCTCCAGACGGCTGAACAGTGTAGAACTGTTGTCATGACTTTCCTTGAGGGTCAATACTTGACCCTCCAGATGACTGACCAGCACAGAGTGGTTATCGTGGCGTTCTTCAAGACGAAATAATTTGTCCTCTTGACGACTGACCAGTGCTGAGTAGGTGCCTATATGTTCTTCAAGGGCCGACATTTGTTTCTCCAAACGGATGCCCTGTGCCGTGTGGTTGTTGCTGTGTTCCACCATTATCGACATTTGGCCATCCAGTCTGTTGAACAGTGATAAACGATCGTTCTGCATTTTCTCCAGGGTCAAAACTTGGTCTTTCAGACGGCTGATCAGTGTTGAGTGGGTCTTGAGGTGTCCTCCGTGGGTGGTTACTTGCTTCTCCAGACTACTGGTTAGCGTTGAGCGGTTGTGATTTTGTTCCTCACGGGGTGGTAGGTGCTCAACCAGTCGGCTGACAAGTGCTGCACAGTTGTCGACCCGTTCTTCGATGGTCGATACTTGGTCCTTTAGACGATCTATCACTGCTGAACGGTTCTTGACATGTTCCTCAAGGGTAAACACTCGGCCCTCTATACGGCGGATCAATGCTGAACTATTGTCTTGGCGTTCCGGAAGGGTCGACACTTTGCCTTCTAGTAGGCTAACCAGACTCAAGCGGTTGCTGATCTGTTCGTTGTTAAGACTCAACACCTGGTCATTTAGATTGGTGATCATTGCTGAAAGCGTTTCAAGGTGTTCATTAAGGGTCAAGACTGGGCTCTCCTCCAGACGGCTGTCGAGTGCAGAACGGTTGTAATGACGTTTCTTGAGGAACAATACTTGGCCTTCCAGACGGTTGACCAGTGCAGTGTTGTTGTCTTGGCGTTCCTCAAGATAAGACAATTGTTTCTCCAGACGGTTAACAAGTGCTGAATAGTTGCCGAGATGATCTGCAAGGGTCGATACTTGGTCCTGCAGGCGGATAACCTGCGCTGAATGGGCGTTGTTGTGTTCCTCTTCCAAAATCGACACTAGGCCCTCACGGCTGACAAGTGTTGAGTGGTTGTCGCATCGTTCCTCAGGTGTTGGTACTCGCTCTCCCAGTCGGTTGACAAGTGCTAAGCGGTTGTCCTGGTGTACCCCAAGGCTTGGTGCTTGCTCTTCCATTCCGTTGAAGAGTGCTGATCGGTTGTCTTCGTTTTCTACATCGGTTGAGCTTTTCTCTTCCATTCGGTTGACAAGTGCTGAGCGGTTGTCCTGGTGTACCACAAGGCTTGGTGCTTGCTCCTTCATTCGGGTGACAAGTGTTGAGCGGTTGTCTTGGTGTTCCACAAGGGTTGAGTCTTGCTCCTTCAGTCGGCTGACAAGTGCTGAGCTGTTGTCCTGGTGTACTACAAGGCTTGGCGCTTGCTCTTCCATTCGGGTGACAATTGTTGAGCGGTTGTCCTGGTGTTCCTCAAGGTTTGGCGCTTGCTCCTCCAGTCGGTTGATTAATGCAGATTGGTTGTCGTGGCGTTCCCCAAGGTTCAATATTCGGTCTGGCAAACGGCTGACGCTCATGGATACGTTGTCTAGGAGTTTCTCGTTCTTCGATACCCGTTGTTCAAGGTTGTTGATCAGTGACAAACATTTATCCAGATGTTTTTCCTGTTCCTTCTGGCTAAAGGCCGGATCGAAGCGAGTTTCGAGGTCTTTCCGAAGATTCGAAAGTTGTTTCTTCAGACTACTGATCAACGCAGAGTGGTTTCGTACCTGTTTTGGAATGATTTTAAACACATGAGGCATTTTTCATTCGCCAAAATATAGATCAAGCATGGGAACAACAGAAGTGAATAATTTGTCACACAAATAAGCTTAATGTGTTTTTCGAAACGGATTGGTGTTTACATGCCAAGCTACATGTGATTGCAAAGGATGGATAAGGGTGTGGTTTGGTAACATATCACGTGGTCAATTACAAGGCTTACCGTATCGAAGTCTGGATGTGGCGTGCTCACTTGCAGTATGATAAATGTTACAGACGTTATCAAAATTGCCATGACGACGGTTGTCTTGACAACGTGGGCCAGGCGGGAGCAAGACAGGAAACTCTGCACCTGGTCACATGAGCCTTTTTCATCTTCATCGAAGTCTGCAAAATACAATGATGGTGGTGCAATGTTCTTTTATCACGCAATGTTAGAAGCTTCAAAGAAGAGTAATACTTCGATGATTAACAATTCGTTGAAAGAAATTTAATAGCTTGCGCGCAAACAAAATATTAACATTCAAACTTCGATTGTGTCTACCTGGCCATCGCTGAAATATGAAGAAGTTATTTACGCACAACGCCAGACTAATTAAATTAGTTGTGTAATGTTGGGATATTGTGTCCCGCACCGTACTCCCACACCGTGCTCATTCAGGCACGGAACGGGGCACAGCCCGACTCTCGAGGCCTGTGGCCAGAATTGATGCCAATCACTGTGATTGACGGGACAATGATATAATCATTCACGCCCATGTTTCCAAATAAGGCTTGATTTTGCGAGAGTTTGCAAGAACCGTGCCTGGTATCATTTATATATATAGACTCCTCCCTAAAAACACAGTATGGTATAAGGCCCCATCTGTATCTAGCACTGTCCGCGATTGGGCACGGTGCAGGAATGTCACAGGACTATCTTATAAAGCACGGATTGTGATGCAACAGATGTCGTTGCTAGGTTTTAAACATGTTTTTTTTTTTGTTCAACATTCCCTAGTTTTTTAACCTTCCTACTACATGCAGGCTGTAAAGTCTATACTTGTATACTTCCTATTGCATTATTTACCAATCGTTGTAGCTGCAGGTAGTGATTGCATGACTGGCCATGGTGCATGTAGGGGATATTTATCTAATAGTATTTACTTATTGGTTTGGCTGTTCAGCACGCACAACCGGGCTTGCCCAGGTAGGCTGTGGTTATTACAAAAGCTCACCCTGCTGACGAAGATAAGGACAACCCATCTGTGATTCGTGGTTCTTCACAAACACAGGAACTCCATTTAACGTCCTATCTAAGCCCTAGCCAAAGCTAGGTACAGGCCAGGATATTTGACAATAACAATGTAAAAGTACAAATCCATGAAAAACTTTGATAGATATATATATATATACACAAAATATTGTACATAATATTTACCTTGGTATATATGTATCTACAGCCATATCTACAGTGAAAGGTAAATGCCAGTTCTAAAATAGGGTATATAGTCTCAAGTGCTAAGTGCTTATTACAAAAAGCAAGTACCAACCTGAGCTATCATTTTTGGAGCCATAAGTAGGGTTGACGTTCAGCTGGTCACGAATTTCTTGAGTATCTACTTGTCGGCCTCCCCACCAGTGAACCCTTTGTCCTCCGTCAGATTGTCCATCTCGTCCGCCGGTACCGGGGTCATTGCTTCGGTGTGCTCGGGGATTTCGAACAGGATCGTCCTGAGTACGCTGCGCCATGGCGGCTACACGTACCGAATGATTTTCCGCTCTACGAAATCCTTCAATCATAGTCTGGCTTGAGGCGCTTTGAGTTTAGAAATTGTGATTTATATGCAATATTTTTTTATTATGTACGGAGGAGGTTCTAAGGTCTTGGATGCAGTACAATAATGTGTTGCATAATGACATGTAATTACCAATGTTGTTTACGTCGTGTTTTGGGGGTGGGGTCTTTTAGGTTATAAGTATTGTGTCGGAGAAAAAACAAGCCTTTATTGGAAAAACAGTCTCCAACTAACATTTTAATCGACATTAGGAAACAACTACAGGAACAGCTGTACGTTGAGTTTCAACTAACCGTGCTAATGGACATTGTAACACATCTGATGAAAATAAGGTCAGGTCAGGTCAGGTCAGTCGAGGACATCGTCAGATGCCAACACGGGAAGCATGCTGGACCCTCCTTCTCCACTCCTCCCTATCCTTCATCAGTGAACGTAGTTCAGTTGTGCTGCCCAGTCTGTCGAGCCCGGAATCTCGCTTGAGTGTGTCTATAAAGGTGGTTTTCTGCCTGCCAGGTTTTCATTTCTTTGGATGAAAACAAAGGCTTTCAAAATAGCACAACTATGTGCAGTGTATACCCGTTCTAGGATACATTGTCTAGCACATGCATGCATGCATCACCATGAAGTCCCTACTAAGTAGGTAGCTCAATACTTTTTTGCCAAACATTTTGTTCGCACACTCGCATCAGTTTTGGGGTTCCCATATGATGTCATTCACACAATCAAATAAACATCGGCCTAATGAAAACAAACACTAGCAGAATTTACTTTCGTCAACATTCTTTAGTTTTTTACGACCTATTAGTCAGTATATATGCGTATTGTTACGAGTCTGAAACATCATATACGTCCTTCGAACATGAGAATGGCTGGAGTAAAGGAAGACTAGAATGGGTTTCTCTATAAAATGGAGTTGAGTTTAGATTCATAAGATTTATTTGTTGAAAGCTGTGTTGTTAAAAGCTGTGCCCTTTTCCAGGTCGTATGCAGCGGATTTATCGTCATCCACAGGCGGACGGCGGCTCCTCCTCAGAAGCCCCTTTACGCGCTGCCACAGGTACTCCCACACCTCCAGGAGAGACAACACACTGGCTCCTATAAACAGGCCCATCATACCTCCTATGTTACCTGGGTTCGATAGAGGAGAGAATCAAGTAGGTTAAGGTGGCATCTCACCGCACTTGGGACACCAGTGTGGTGAAAGATTACTCAACGAATTTCAAAGATAAAGAACTAATTGTCATACGTTTTGTGTATTTTGTGTGTGTCTTCTAAGTCATATTTTTACCCATTACACAAAGTCTAAATATGGCGAAAGCAACACACAGTGAACGAACCCCGCAGTGCCACACCGATGCCCCAAGTGCACATTTGGCTGACAATTTGTTTGAGTAATGAGTACAGGATGGGAGGAGGGCACTGAGAAAACAAAGACCCTGTTCACACTAAGCAAAATCTACGCCAATCTATTCGCTTGAAGGGCAAATTGACTTCGGATCAATTCGAGTAGTTTTCCAAGGGACATAGTTTGTGATTAACATTCTACTTACTTGCAAGCTGCCCTCCGTCCATGGCTTTCAGCTGCCTAATTTTCTGGTAATTCAGTTCCTCGTAGTACACGCTGAAGACAACGCCGTTTTCTCTGAAAGAAGCAACAGAAATATCATTACCATGACTCTCAGGCGCAAGTTCCTGCCTCCAGAATAACGTGTATTCTGAGATATTTAGCGACATGATATTTATCTTGTCAATTCATAGTCCATATCATCGTCCATGACCTAGCGAAAGTGACTCCGGAGAGCTACTATATATAATATACAAGCAAATGCGTCCTCCAATCCAGAGTCACCAAGGCTATCCCATACTCATCATTTGCAGCTAGGAATACTGCCTTTACAGCAACAACACTATTCTCTGAACTTTCAATGAATTACAACATCACTAAAATGCGAGAAGAAGCCGCGCCTGTATAGTAGACTACGATACCCGTACATACGTAATATGTATTTGTGTAAATATGTATTTGTTTAGTGACCTGTAATACAGAAATCTGGGATAACATGTACAATAAAGGTTTTTATCCAATCGTTTGTATGGCACAACATACTCACGCCATGTAGGCTGGGTCTATGCCGTATGCTGTGGATATGTGTTCTTCTGTCAATTTGTTTGGCCAGCCTGCGTAGGACACAGACGTGCTGTACTTGGTCATACTGCAGGGTACGGGACAGTTACACTCCAGTTCTCCTCTGGTCACCTGTGCTGTAATTAGGAAGAAGACAAGGAAGACGCTGAATAGCACACAGTTATCTATACAAAACCAGGGGCTATGCAAGCTCGGTGACCGTCTGTCACCTTCCTCGGGGCAGTTCTGACTGGTTCACGTTGCACTGCAGCACAGGCGTCGCTGCTTGCGGATGCGGTCCCAAACGCAAATTAGTTAATGGTATGTTTACAATGCCGTACCAGTGCGCATTGCAAACACTGCATTCATTTTCTAAATATATATGTGAATACTTTGAAAGCCTGGGACCGCATCTGTAAGAAGCGACACATATGCTGCAGTTGCAGTGCAATGCAAATGAAAACCATCACGAGTATCTATATTCCCATGCTTGAGTACAGCTTGATAAATTTGTGTTGCACAACGTCTTTTGGGTTCAGTGAGGATAAGATGACGTCACCTAATCGCATAGAAATTAACACTCAAAGGTGTGTCGAAACTACAGAGAAAACATCATGTGCCAGCTCAAGCTAAACGACGCGTCGGAACGTGGCCGTCTGCTCTTTGAAAAAAGATAAATTCTTTCTCAAAGTTACGACTTTCTTTAACAACATTAAAGGTTCCCCTTATCACAATTTTCAGTATATTGACCGATTTCAACACGGTAAACTCACCTAGTACTTCTCTGACACAGGTGAACATTGTGGTCGGGTCGCACGATGGCGCTGTTCCTGTAAGTAGCGCAAAATAAGAAGGAATATGACAACGCTAACGTATCCTGTCGCAATACCTCGCAATTATGAACCCAAGTATTCAAATCAG
This sequence comes from Branchiostoma floridae, assembly GCF_000003815.2. Taxonomy (NCBI): domain Eukaryota; kingdom Metazoa; phylum Chordata; class Leptocardii; order Amphioxiformes; family Branchiostomatidae; genus Branchiostoma; species Branchiostoma floridae. The sequence continues at coordinate 4,808 of NC_049980.1, read as the reverse complement.
ATATATTCATCCGTAGGTAGCTCCGGCAATGATAGTGTGTTTGGCCAAGGTCTTGGGTTAGAATCTTTTGACATGCCCCGTGGACGTTGTGTCCTTAACCTTGGGAATGGCACTTAACATTTTATTTGCCATCCTAGCTTCCCTCAGATAAAAGTGTGGCTGGGGACATCCCTCAGATAGAACGGTAAATGGAGGTCCCGTATTTTTAAAAGAAGAGCCACACCTCGAAGCGTTAAAGAACCCACCGCACTTGTCCAAAAGAGTAGGGGTCCTTCCCGTTATGAGTGGATCTGGTTAATACATCAATTCGGATATGTGGCTTGACTGTTCAGTACAAATCCGAGTGTAGTATGCAATGATGTGGTTCAAAGGGTATGCAATACAAATTAAACCAACAGGAAAACCAAAGCAAAGGACGTACCAGGCAGGTAGAACGGTCGGCAT
>NC_049980.1:0-4264 GCF_000003815.2 Branchiostoma floridae | reverse complement strand
TATACGATATACCCTGCTACAGAAACAGAAAGGACAGGTGAGCAAAACAAAGTGAACAACAACAGCAACAGTCTTCAATACCATGTGATGCTTGTAGTATTACAGACATATCTTACTTTTAATCTCGTAAAATAAATATATATGTCGGCGGCCCTCAGTGTCCAACCTTATCCTGATGCCAACCTGGTGTTTAAATACCATGGCTTTGTGTCACTTAAGTTGATTCATAAATAAACGGAAAAACGGCGTACTTCTGGGCCGTAGTGAAACCTTTCAGAGCTTACGTACAAAAATAGACTATTAGCCTATTCACTGCACTAAAATAAACTCACGTCACCAAATTACAGTAAAGTGCGAATGATTATTGAGATTATTGGTTACATTCCACTGTACACTTGTGCCTCTTCTAAAACTGTAGAAAAGCATTATGACAGACTTAAAATGGTAAAGTAAGCAAGAGAAGACAAACAGTTGCATGTTTCAGTTTTCTTTGTCTTTCAAGTAAACCTGAAAGCAAGGCATGAACAATTATCAGGAAGGCTTTAGTGCCGAAAGAGACTCCCGTACGGTCAGCTACAAACTACAAAGTATAAATATATCTTTTGATTTTACTTACTAAACATTAAATACCTGGGCATTGCGTAAATCTACAATATCTTGGTACAATCATGTGAGGATAATCTTGCGTTTCAGCTTATAAAAATCTATTTCACCTCATTTTGATACATAAAATTGTAAGCAATAATATAGCTAAGACCTCTCGCAGATAGTGATTTCGTTGCTTCCCTTTAACACAGAAATTCAACATCTTTTCCACAAATAGCTTTTCATTAACCTTAATGGCCTCCCAGGACCGAGCGCGGTAATTATCCCAGCCCAAACAGAACACTATGTTCGAACTTCAGAACATAGTGCGTCTTTTACCGCGCCGCACGAGACGGCTCTTTTCTATCATTCACAAGATGAGGATGACGCCGCGGTTCTCAAGTACACCACCTCTGGATCAATTAGTGCGCTAAATAACATCTGGAGGGCTCGTCATGACATGCGCTAAAAACCTCCCGAACAAACCTCGGCCCTTGTGTGATGAGGGTCACGTGGGCTACTGACGCGGGACGGGGGTCTCCCATAATGCATCTGCGTGGGCGGGGAGGAAGCAGGGCGTCCCATGACGTCATACGTAATAATTGATTAGAAAATGAGATTTCACGTCGTTAATGAATGTGAATGAACAGCCTCTGATCCCTGCACAGGGAAACACGTGCATGGTCTGTCTGAATAACGGCTAACCCTGATGGAAGGCACATGCGACTTACATGTTACTTTTGTACAGGAAGAATGCTGACCAACGGGCCGGGACCTAAAAGTCCTGGGCATGTCCGGCCATCCTACCGCCTATGTTTTAAGATTTAAACGGTCACCAAAATAACACAAAACATATGGACAAAGAAAGAGCATCATGTCGGCGTATACGGGCCTCTGAACTTCTATCTGCATACAGGCTTTACAATTGACTGAAAGAGAATTGATATATGATATCATTGTTATATGTCAATAGAAGAGAATACACTGAAATATCACAAATGATCACCCTGATATTGGAATAATTGTGTTATCGAACGTTGTAAATGTTATTACCAACTCGAACGCACTAGACTACATACGCATGTATTTGCCCTGAACACCTGAAAGTTATCAAACGCCAGTAGTGTAATCAGCACTTGATTCTTTCATATTCAATATTTGAACTTTGTTTGTTCATGAAAGCTCAATCGGCCTGTAGGCCGCTTTTCATTGAGGTTATCAGGGAAGAGGCAAGGGTTAGACATTGTTTAAAGTCCTTATGAGTGTTTATAAGTTTACAAGTCCATATACACATTTGCACATATGAATATTTGCACCCCACACCTCTGGGTTAGCGAAGTTTGAAGCATTACCAAAACCGTGTATTGTCGTCCCAAATCGACTTAAGTACTTAGTCAATTTGCCTGAGGCTTAATGTTCTGAATAAGCCTTAGTGTACTTGAAATGCGTTATGTATGTGTTTGCAGCCACAAGGTACTTACTGATGTGTATATAGAAAGATCCCTTTGATTTTTTCGTATGTTGACGCTCTTGATGTTTTGAGTTCGGTTAAGAAAAGAGTTGTTCGTGGTCAGTTTGTCTAAATGAATATCACAAGATCAACGTAGGTTATATGTCTAACCTTCACATATAGTATTATAGTATCTATTGTAACAATTCAAAATAACCAGGACGTAAATATGAAATATGAGTTAACATAACATTAAATAGCAAAAATACACTTAAACAGCACCATTTCATTTTATTCACATGCTTTTAACGACCATTTGGCAATAAGCAAACAGTGCTCATATGAAGTCTCTGCTTATGAAATAACACAATACGGGCAACAACAGAATTTAACCAATATTTACAGGGGTAGCATACAAATTCAGTTGAAAGCAAGTAACAAATGATAAACTTTGGTAAGTGAACATCATAACATAACATACATATAAACATCGCTGGCGTGCAAATATTGATTAACAAAACTTCAAAATAAAGTTGAAAACAATGTCGAAAATGTAGCAGTTGGAAGTGAAAATGTAGCAGTTGAAAATGTAGCAGTTGGAAGAAGGGACAGTACTTAGAGAGCAAGCTTAGGCGCATAAGGTGTTGTCTGTTGAGCCTCTAAGGTAACAGCTAGTCCCCTGACATCGGTACTCTTTCTCACCTTGGCAAACAGCCAGTGTTTGTAATATGCAGATCTTTGCATCTTGCGTGACTGAAATCTGCAAAAGAGTTTACATTTCAACTCGAATGACGATGTTCTGACAAAGATCTTCATATCCATTTAATTGTATTATGATTTGTAAATTTTGACGGGGGAAGAGTTCGTATAAGCCACACAGCTCCCCCCCTTGCACGTTCTGTTGTTTTCTCAAAATTTGCTTTATGTTATCATTTTTTAAAGTGCAAAATAAAATCAACCAATCAATCAAAAAAGATCTGTTTATACAGAGTAGGAGATTCATTGCAGTAAAGCCAAACTGTCTCCGTTTCAACATATTTGAAAACATCATGATTACATCAAAAAGCATTATAAACATATGAAAAACAACCGTATCTAAATTTATGTTACGATAAATGACCACAGAAGTCACTTATTGGATACCCGTCATATATTTTGATGTTTTGAACAACATTTCATGGGTAATATTCCGATGGTTCATAGATGGTATTTGAAAAAAATGAAGCACAACTGTCAGTGGTCTGTGCCAATACAGTACAGTTTTTGTGATGACGTCCTGATATTTCTAAAAATGTAGTAATGACATTCTAACTGTGGGGCCTTCGTCCTTAATTATGCAGATCTACTTCTTTTTTACTTTGCATCGTAACGGATTGGAAGTTGCAAAGGCAAATGTAATTATTAAAAAAAAAAGTTCCAGCTTGTAAATTCTTCTCGAAGAAGTATCGCCTCTAATGACGTCTCACAGTACGGACGTGTAATTACCTCCATGAAATGTCATGGAGGTTATAGTTTACCCAGCGTTTGTGTGTGTGTCTGTCTGTCTGTCTGTCAACAAGATAACTCAAGAATGGCTGGATGGGTTGGTTTCATACTTGGTGTGTTGGGTGGGTGCGATAAAAGCTGGAAGTGATTAGATTTTGGGCCCCCTAGCGACTTTCCTTGGTACTGCAGCGCAACTTCCGGTTTTGCGTTCTCGTGTTCTGAACACGCTATGGTCATGATTTTTGAGTGTTAGATAGCTCTTGTACTCAGGAATAAGTGACATAAGTTTTGGCCCCCTACCGACTAGGTTTGGGATAGCAGGGGCATTTTTGTCAAAAACTTCTGAAGAGGATAACTCAAGAAGGGAACAACGGATTTTCATGATTTTTGGTATGTAGGTACCTTAGACAATGTTGTACAAGATATGATACTAACTATGCAAAATAGGAGTAAATTTGCATAATTAATGAGAATATTCTATCATAGCAGTTTTTTCAATGTATCTCTTGTCCCGGACATGATATAGTCTTGACATTTGGGTGGTAGATAGCTTGCAGTGTCATGACAAAGTGGGGCAGATTTCAGCCCCCTAACATGTAGTTTCGGAACTGCATGGGCGTTTTTGTCAAGACATTCCAAAGAGGATAACTGCAGAAAGGATTGACGGATTCTCATCATTTTAGGGGTGCAGAATTTACAAAAGCTCTAAATTTTCATGGAGGTATGAGGTCGCCGAACTCTAGT
>NC_049979.1:35333952-35335272 GCF_000003815.2 Branchiostoma floridae | reverse complement strand
AGATCTGCAGACGCTGATTTTGTTTCAAAATGTGGGAGTGCCGGGCTCCTCCAACCCGGCCCGGAGGATGAAGGGATTCAGTTCCCATTTCAGAGCCGCTCCCACAAGATTACTTACTCTTAAAGAGGAGCGCGACTGCAACTTTCCCGACTACTACTATAAATCTCCGCGACTCAACCTCTGCTTGGAGAGTACCACAAGATGACAGTCACGTGCTTTATTTCCAACTTTCTTCCTTCTTTCAATGACCATCTAAAACGTCATTTCCTGCACTCGAGGAGCATAAACTAAGCTAAGTTTGACATTGAAATTTCTATCAGTGAACATTTTTTTGAGGGCGACGCTTCTGAAACATATTTTCACCATGTCCCGCTTTAAAGGCCGGTAGATTCGGAGAACTTTTGAAATCGGGACCCTTTGAGTTTGAAACGACATTTCCTACATTTTCAGGGGCAAATCTTGCCGGTAGAGTAGCTCCATTTAATGACATTTCCTTTTGTGAAAAAATACACAAGGGTTTCAGCTTGATTCAGCTAGCGGCTTCCTAGGTAGAACAGTTTGACCAAAGTGACTAATATATGAAATTCTGAGTCTCACCAAGTAAAGAAACAACAAATAGAATCCCAGTTAATATCACTCATATATTCATCCATCAAACAGTAAGACAATGACTTATACCTTACCACTGAGGTTTACCTTGATTATGATATAAGGTGTAAACATGGATCCGGATATAGTTCATCTGCGTAAAATTATCATGGATATACATGTAGCTGTGGAAGAATAAAAACACTTGTGTATTGTGACTTAGAGATCCGCATGATGGGTACAATGCGGTAATAACCTGTTAAGATTAGATATCGTATAAATTCCAAAATCATATCCAGTTGATTGTCAAAGAGTACTTGCTATTTGGCGTAAATATCTTATTGCATAATGTTCCGAGTACATGATGGTATGTTGTTACTTGTAATTACTATAACATGCAGCTGGTAGTCAATGATAATAATAAGTAAAAAATCTATTCTATAAAGAAGTATTGGCTGAAAAGCCTTGATCATTAGATCTGCACCCTACTTTGGGGATCATATGTTCCTACATATGTTATTACAGACACTAGAAGGATGACTCTTGGTTAAATATTGATATACACTTCATCATAGGAAAAACGTAAATTATACAGTACTGTAAACCTTCCAATTTTTTCAGCAATTTTAGTTTCACAGTTTTTGTGTCTCCACCGCAACTTCACTACACCGCAAATATCACTCCTTTATAGGACTACTGTATCAAATTCTAAACACCACAAAACACCATGTC
>NC_049979.1:35315128-35333852 GCF_000003815.2 Branchiostoma floridae | reverse complement strand
GATCGCCGAGACATTTGAGAGCCTCTGTCTGCAGTTGAGTGTCGTTATCGGCTATGGCGTCCCTCAGTACCCTGCTGTACCCCAACTCTAGTTCTAAACCGTCTCCTGGTCCTGGGCGTAAATGTGACTCCAGCTGTTGTAGCTTGAACGCCAGACTTTTCGCCATATCTCCTTCGCTCTGCGACAGTTTCTGAACCTGGCTTTCTATTTAGCAGTAAATCTACACTCTCCGAAGGGGAAAGCAAAACGCGAACTTGACTAGAAATTATTTTTAGCGATACACGCGGCTCGGTGACTCAGGGTAGTTCAAAGTGTACATCATGTGTACATATGTGGCATTGTGACTCATTTCCATTCCCAATTCCACTGCAGTCTTTCACTTTCGTGCCGAACAACATAACAAGTCATTAAAGAGGGTATGCATGGGGAGGGGAGTGTTCTGGAAACGCTTGAGGTTGATGGTTAGCGTTAAATTGAAGTGTTATTACCATTCTAATAGAAAAGTTAAGGTGGTGTCTTTCGAATGGTGTTCGACATAACGATATTAAGAATTTGTCAATAACGCTTAACGATGAATTTCTGATGACAATTTAAGAGCTGAGTTACTTATGACAGTACTAACAAGGGTCCATAGAACACAATCATTCATTGTGGTGTGGCTATTTTGATACCCACTTTACCTACCGACAAATTTCCAACTAATCTATCAAAATGATCTTGATTTTTAGGTGCGAAGACATATACCCAAGTACAAACAACAGTCTCGTAATGATAGTCTCATCTTAGCAAAAATGGTTATTGTGGCATTTGCTCATAAATATGTAAAATGAGGTCCTGTAATTGAGGACGTTACCATTGGTATGCAAACACTTGATGACGTCATCTGCGCCATGTTTGATTACTGTGTGCGTCTGTAAACACAAGGAGATACGACCGCTTGATCCAATTACCACACAACATGGTTGCTGAGGGATTCAAATTATAATCATTATGACGTCAATGAAAAGCCTGTATAGGATTTACTTTAAACTCTCAAGGACTTAGATACGGTTTATCTTTTTTGTCATTTTATTACATATCATGTATTATAAAGTTATACTCATCTGCAAGCAATAAAGATTCAATAGATTGACCCATTAAAGAAATCATGTTCCCTTGTAGCTCTTGCGTTTTTGAGGTTCAGGTGTCCCTTATGGTGATGATACCCTTATCAGTTGTATCCAGGTGCACTAACACTGGACTCGATGATTACATTAAGTAGGTCGACTCAACCCACCTGTACACGTAGCACGTTTGACTTGGTTCGTTAGCCTCAGACCAGGATTCTTGGTTGGGCGTTTTACGTGTTGTTTCCTGATCGCACATGAACTCTGTTAGTAGCCGGTTTCTAACAATTACTACCAGGGATTGTAAGAAATCGAGGCCAATCAGGATTGATATACATCCAGTCAAACAGCACATGACAAGAAAAAAGAATCCCAACCGAGACGTCTGCTAAGGAGGCTATGCTCTATTCTGGTGTGTTCCTGCTGTCAAGCATGGATTACTAAGTCTTGGACGATTTGGATTTTTTTCAAACTTTGAGGAGAAAATTTCCAGTTGCTGCTCCGTAAGATTCTTTCTTTAATGTTTGAAGAAACTGCTGAGATGTTTCAGACCTGAATTTGTGACGTTTTCGGGGTGTTTTGAAGAGAAAATGCGTGACACTGTGTGTTGACCGGTTGTAATTTGGAGGAGACGACAACATGGCGAGACGGGCTGTGGCAGTCTGGTGCGGTGAAGACTTACTTTTTTTCACAAGGTAAAACTACAGACTATTTCCTCGACATTGTTTTCATTCGACTGTTGAGAGTATGCCCAACTATATTGTATAAAGTGGTGTATATGTTGTTCTTTATTTTATTCAAGACCTAGTGGTAGTTTTTACTTGAAGACATGCATTGAAATAATGTATTCCTTCGTTCTCTCAAACATTCGCCATTCTTGGAATACTCATGGAACGCTAGAGATAACGTTCTTTATGCCCCTTTTGCCAATTGCAGAACATTTCAGTCCATATTTGTACAAAAGAGCACAGCAAAATAATTCAATCTCAATTTTGTTTAGCATTTGTACCGACCACCTGTAGGAATGTGCAAGTCGGTATCATTAGACATTTCGTAGTGTAAACGATGCAATTTTCGTCCAGGTGCTGAATTAGATTATCTCAGCCTAAAAATTTGGTCATATTTCCGTCATACTTCGTCATTATTGGAAAGCGTGTTTTTATTTCTGTAGATGCGAATTGAATCAAAAACCTTACATTTGGCCACATTTGCCGTATTGGTTCAAAAGAGACAACTTTCGGCTTAGTGAATTATTGCAAGATACTCTCGTAGTCGTTACAATCTATGCACTGCAGTCCAGTCAATCAATCAATCAGCTCTGTATATATAGGGTAAGGCACACAAAAAGTAAACAGTCATTGTCTTCACCATTGTTTCGATTTGCATAACAATGTCCAGACGGCTTTTGTTTTCTTTTTGTGTGCCTTACCCTTTGACATATTACCTAGAATTCCTGTCGCCGCACATGCGTCCTAACTAATGTGAGAAGGCTTATTACAATAAAAAAAACATGTTTTTAAAAGAAATAATGGCAGCCTGATTAAAATCCATTTGACTATCATTGATTTGTATGAAAAATAATCAATAACTGAAGATACATGTGAAAAAGATTCATCCTATTGTGTAAACTCTCGTAAGTTAACCATAGTTTTCAAAGTTGCGGCGACAATTTATTCATTCGCATTTTCACAGCAGTATTTCTTAACAAGCTATGCACAGAAATTCTCCAGGCACGTGCGCCTGATTGTTTTTATTATTATGCAAATCAGTCTAGCGCAGGTGTTCCCTCGAGTATGTCATGCTCTAATCGAAAAGAAACTCGGACATATTTCTGCGTTGTTACATAGTCAATTTCCACGGAAATTTGCGCAAAGATAGTCACAGAAATATATACAATGAACAAAGATAGTACTTCTCACCACCCAAACCAGCCGTTTGCCGTCTCCCAGGGACGGAGTTTATCAGACGTTCCTCCGCTCCAGGTCCAGACGCCATCTTGGAATTCGAGGGTTCGTATGGCCCTCCCAAAGCCACGCCCATCTACTTTAAAACGTTAGAAATGCAAAATAATTATTTGACGGACAGGCAGAAGCTCTCTCATTGGTCGAACCAATAATTGCCATGATATCATTGGTTAAACTGCTGATTGTGATGGACAGCCAGGATAGATAGGTCTATTATCACCTGTTTGTTGTTAGCTAAGTTAACCAACTCAGCTTTACTCAGTAAGATAAGCTAATTAGCTATATTTTTCTCTGTTTGTGACGCGAAACCGTAAGTGGGCAGGACATACTTGTCACCATTGGGAAGGCGCAAATAAAGACGTATTCAAAATGTAACTTTTAACCAAATAGTGTATGTTAAACACCACCCACTCACAAGGAAAATATCCATGTCCTTGGTGCTGAATACTTTAAATCACACAGTCAAATAGAACGCGCTGTAAGATCTATCATTGTTTTCCTTTAATTGTTTACCTCTTTGTTCCTTTGTTTTGTTTTTATGTACATGCATGCAACGCACTTGAGTCATTTGGGCGCATCCACACCACGTGTCAGTGGGGGCCCCTAGCAACCCTTGTGAGTTTTGCAGCTGTTAAAGGTGATTCTTCCTGCAATTATTCCCATAGCTAATAGGAGTCGCTTTTGATCCATGAAAATGACAGACATTATAGAACACTATGGGAATAAGAGAGCAGAACAAAAGCAACAAAAAGCGATATTTTCTAAACCTGCCATCTCCCTTTTTGCGTCTAGATGCGTAAATAAAAGAGCAACCTACCAACTCACCAAATTTAGCGGGAAGATTAAGTATCATCTGCCCATGGTCTGTTGTTTCATTTCGGGGGTCACTGGGGTCAATTCTCCATTCTATGTTCCACAGGAGCGCTCGCGATTATCATTATTCCAGAACTCCACTGTCCACACACAGGTAAACACACCTGTCCCTGGTGCTGAACACCATCCACACACATGTAAACACACCTGTCCCTGGTGCTGAACGGCATCCATGCACATGTAAACGCATCTGTCACTGGTGCTGAACACTATCTGCATACAGGTAAACATAACGTATACGCACAGCATACAGACATACACACTCGCATGCATACTTACACATACACGTACACACACGTCATTTCGGGGTAACTGGGGTCAAGAGTGCAGTTCCATGTTCCACGGAGCGTTCGCGATTGTCACGGAGTGTTCTAGAACTGCATTTATCCATGCTGTAGCACAGCAACCAAACATAACGGCACTGTTGACCGAGGATACGCACGGATCTCTCGAGCTCCGCGTTTCTTCACAGTGAATTTTCAAGTGTCCCATTGAATGATGGGGGTTCTCGACAAGGCGGCGTCAGCGTTCCTTTCAGTAGTACACGTGCTTTCATTGCTCAGGCCTGGCGGTAAAAGACAGAGCGGCGAGACAAAACTCACCGTAACTGTCCACGAGGGCAAGGTTGGTCGCAAGAGCCAGGGCAAGTATCTTGTAACGATGCGACATGGCAAGGAAAAGGTGCAAACCGCTAAGAAAAAGTCAGATGCACTAATCTGGGAGCATTCTACAGAGTTGTCGCCATGGTCGCCAAAAGACCCACTAATTCTGAAACTTCGGAAGGCGAAGCGCTGCAAAGACACCACAGTTTGTGAGCTGTTCATCGATGTTGCAGCCGCACTAGAGTCAGCGGACGGTTTACCACAGAAGTGGTGGTACATCATGGACCGACCCAGCAAAGGCGGGCGGAGGAATGAGGACGTGTACTTACAAGTTTCCGTTATTCTCGACGGCACGGAGGTGAAAAGTCAGCCTACACAGAACCAAGGTAAGAGGCGCCTGTTTCCGTTGTTATGAAATTGACTTTGTACGTTACGCTTTATAACCATATAATAAACCTCTTAATATTGACAGTTTAGAAATCAGCAAGACTTTAATAAAACCCACAGGGGACGGATACATTTAAAGATGATTTCTCAATTCACAAGTCATTTTTAAATGTATCCAACCCCTTGTGGTTTCTAGCAAAGTCGTACGTGTCTATCTTGTTTCGTGGAAACGTCCCATTGAAGTGACAATAGTTTACTTCAGATATTACCTAGCTTAAAGAATGTCATGATACAAAATACATGCATTGTATCATTCTATTCAGTATCAGACAAGCCTCCCGAGGGGACTGTTGAGGCATCAGTACAAGAGAAGCCGGAGACTTTGTTGGACCAGCAGAATCACCAGGTCAAGGCGGTGGCAGTTTCCCAGGAAGAAGAAGTGAACACATCCCCAGACAACAGCGCTGAGGACAGCAAACCACCATCCGTCGTAGGCGACATCGCAGACGTCAGAGAAGACTCTTCAGACACAGCCTCAACTTCAGACACAGCCTCAACTTCAGACACAGCCTCAACTTCAGACACAGCGGACGAGTTTGCTGTTAACGAAGACAGTGACGTCCCACCAAACGACTCGCACCGTTCCTCTGGTAACACGGACGTGACGCCCCTTCAAGTGTCCGGTGCTGCCGACGGTCCGGAGAGGGAGAGTGAGCTACCAAAGGGTCACGGTAAGAGGGGTTGGATTTTCCTTCTGTACAGTATTGGTATCTAAAGCTTCTTTCACTGGTCTTGCTTCTTGTTAGATTCTTTTTTACTTCGATAGTTAGTCATTTATCATACCATTGAAAACATTCCACCAAACCGTCACTTTAGTTTTGGTTCTATAGAAATGATAAAAAAAATGTACCCAAAAGTCACAAGCCTCCGTTTTGCTCTTTGTTTAAATCATAGCCTACGTTCTTGTAAGCAAACCCTGTACTTTGTACTCAACTTGGTATTTCGTTCAGTGGGAATATTCAAACAAAGAAATACACAGTATTTCCTTCAACTCTAGTTCTAGATGAAACTAACAACGGTATTCATGATTGCATAATTTTACTTTTGATAAAGTGCTAAAGAATACGCGTCAAAAAATCAGCTTTTTATAATTTGTGTTTCTCCTGTTTAGAACCAATCAAGAATTCCGACGGGACAGTCAAGACGGAGCTGCAAGTGAAACCAGAGCTGGAGAAGGACAAGATCAATATTTCCCAGGAAAAAGAGCCGGACGAACCATCGGACAACAGCGGCAAGGACAGCTCACCACTAGCCGCTGCCGGTGACGCCGCAGACGTCAAAGCAGCGTCTCCAACAAGCTCTGCATCCGGCCTACCAGCCACAGCTCTAGATACAGCAGACAAACGCCCTGCTGCCGGAGCAGGCGATGTCCCAGAGCGCCGTCCTTCAGTTGTCCGTGGAGAAGAGACGGAAGCACCCGACAACAGCGGCGCGGATACAGACACAGACAGTCAGACGACAACGTCTACTCAAGGAGGAGGAGCGTCTCTCACAACAACCGCCCCATCGCCCAAACACAAGGACGCAGACGATCCTCAGTACCAAAAGGCCATGTCGTCAGTCGACAAGCTGTGTGCAGAGCTCCGTCTTGAGATAGACTATGCGGAAAAGCTTCTCGCTCATGCCGACTCCCTTCGATCCAGACTCGCCACTACCGCCCCGCATGTTCTCCAGTACCCAGTTATCAAGAGCATTATCGCTGCCGTGCCCGGTCGCACATCTAACAAGTTACCCGACACACAAGGACTCAGTTTGGAGAAGCTGCAAGGCATCCAGAAGACCCTCACCAAGTCGGTACAAGATGAGAAGGAACGCGGGACCTACATCAAGTGCTGGTACTGGGAAGAACTGGTCCGCGTGGCTCTGACAGAGGCGCCTGGAGTATTTGGTCCAGAGGACTGATGTGATAATCTTATACTGTTAAATTCATGCACTGAATGCATCACTGGGGCTTGAACAAGAATCTTTTAGTCTTATCAACACAATAACGTTTTGTCACTTAGCAGTGTACGTACCGATATGAATATTGAATTGACAAACATGTACTTTTGATTTGAATTTGATTATGTTCAAAACTCGTTAAGAATTGTTCTAGAATTTTAAGCTGCTGTTTATAAATTCAATATTTGGAAAACGTTAAGAGAATCTTGACATACACGTAAACATGTGTTAACCGAATGCACATCACATATAATCCCATGATTTTGCATTTTTGGCAGTTATTTTTTTCATTCCCGGAGTCCATATATAGTTCCATTAAAAACAAGTAGTACTCCAAAGTCAAAAACTAAAATGGAGTTATCATCCCTACACGTGGTTATCGAACCGTCAATGTGTTTAAGTAACAAAGCACTGAGTTGTAGCATAAGCTGTGGAATAAGATTTTCTCCTTTTAAATCCAGTTCTGTATCAAAATGTCAAGGATATTCCTGACTGTGTACGTAATTTTGCTCGAAGATATAGCGTTGCATATATTTTCTGGGCTATTCAGAATACAATTTAGGGAAAGCTTACGTCATGTGGAATGACTTCCTTTTGACGTGGGCAAGAAGTGGTACTGATTTAGGCATTCTAACAGTCTTTCGGCAGCATGTGTATGTGTGCGCGTATGTACAGTGTAAGCATGTTTGTGGATGGACAGTATAACTCGACAAGACTTGAACGGATTTTATAAGTAATTGGTACGTGTGTTGGTCATGATGACACCTTTAAAGTTCATTTGAAAAAATACTATCAACTCATCACATTCATCAATGTATATTTCAATAACTTGCACGGCATATCTCAAGAGCTTAAAATTATGACTATAACATTTCAATCATATAAAACTAAGCAAAGCCTTTGCCAAAGGTGACTATCTTAAAAATGATATGATAGAACACAAGAGCAGGAAGTAGATTTATGACTAAATCGGATGTTTTACAAGCACTAATTTTACGAACAATGAATTCTTCATGCATGCTCTACTTGATACATGTACATCAGTTCTAACTATTCTGGCTAGTTTCATATGTCGGCAAAAATGCAACGCATAAGCACAAAGCTTTGGATAAAATGATTGCTAGCTGCTTCTATTAGTTCTGATCAAAACAATATCACCAATTCTTAAGCTTTAGTTAACATTCAACCCTATCTGAAGGAAATCGTAAAATGTACTTTAATGACAAAAACAAGCTCAAGTCCGGAATTATTTCTACTTAACTAGCTTCCAAGCTTATTATTAAAAAGGAATATTCCAGTGTTCTTCAACATTCACCATACCACAAAGTCATTTTTCACTGCAGTTTGCTTTTTCATTCATGTGAACAACTACATATTCTAACATATTAATACAGTAAACACTAGCCAAAATTGACATTTCAATAGTTCTCCAATCATGTATGATAACAACAGCAACACCTACTACATCTACGAAATTTATAAATCAATCATAAAATCTGTAGGCTTGAAGTTTAGTGAAAAATACAGATTGTAAAAAGTTAGCTCCATTACAATTTTAACATTACACTTGTCATTCTCATAGCCGACGCAAAAGTAAAATCAACATCTTACATGATTACAAGTTCATTACAACAATAACATTATGTGAGACAGTCAAACAATGTATAGTATCGTTACACCTCAAACACCTGATGTCAAATGGTTACCTGCACACACAAGAAAGAGCACAACTACTTAGTACACATTCATATGTGAGAAGATATTTGACAATTTGACATGTCCTTTCTAATCATCTTTTCTTCCTTCATATTATTACATGCAAACCAGTTTTGTACTTCAGCCTGTCTACAGGTACAAGCTGTACAAGAACAGGCTGTAAAGTTTGATCCATCCACTCCCACACCAGTATAGACCCCTACTCTTTTTTGGTAAATGTGGTGGGTAATTTAACATGTTCACATATGTGACTCACTTGATATGCAGGAACTTTGTTTTGCGTCCCATCCATGAGGACGTCCCTAACCGAAGCTAGGTACTCATTTCCACCTGAGTCGAGTGAAGAAATTTGTGTAAAATGCCTTTCCCAAGGGCAGAATATTGGGGCCACTAGGATTTCAAACTCAGGACCTTTGTTGCAGATATTGGCCAACATTTTTCAACTACATGCATTATTCTGATATCTAGCACATCCTAAAAAGACATCAGAATCCAGTAAGCATCAGAACTCGATAGTTATCAGAAATCGGCACATAGTTGACAAAGTCGTGCCAAGCCGGCAGAGCCTACAGCAGACTAGGCTGCTCGTCAAAAAAAAAACCTCTTTATTATTACTATGAAAAAGAATGGGTGCACTTTGGGCCTGTTAATTTTCAAAATTGCACAGTGCACTGCAGGATCCAAGTGTGAATCAGGTTCTTTCTTAATTTTAACAATCATTTTGGCAGTCAATACATATATTGAAAGGATTAAAAGTCCAATTACAATCATTCTGTTTAAAATGATATTTGCAAATAAAACTTCATCAGCCAGAGAAAATGTGACTTCCATCCTTACATCACCCTGGGAGCAAAACTCTCTAAAATCAAGCTGCTTAGTTGGTTTTCTCTTTCACTGTTAGCTCTCCATACATCCTTAATATAATCCCTGTATGCTATCCTGGATAATGATTATAAGAGTAAGTTGTAACATAGACAGGTCATCGCAGAGAACCTTTCTATGTCAGCTGACGTCTGGTAAGATGCTCTGTTGAACATTTACTATGTTAACAGGCCATACTAGGCATTGACAAAGAATGTCCTCCTTACTATAGACATCAAATGTTAATGATTATGTATTTGACAATAAATGCAGTTTAGCCAAACTGGCATGGTATCAAGTTTTGTGAATGGCAAATGGCATTATAGAATTACAGATTTATCTCTATCATTATATTATATACATAATATGTATACCAGTCCTATAGATGTCTACAGATTCTTATGTCAAGACGTTCACCCTTGTAACTTTATATCCTCACATTGTCTCAGTACATGGCTTTAGAACAAAAATATACAAGGTTCACCCAACAACAATTAAAAATCAAATTATGGGAATATCAATTAGCAACAGTGGTAGCATCTCAATGTTTATCCATCATATCCATTATCATATTTCATAGAAAATATCCAACATGCTGCTGCTGCTGCTGACATGATGTATTACTTAATCTTATTTCATATACCCAATACAATGTAAGATTGCAATGGTACTAAACCTGAATCACTAGCACTGTTTGCTTAAGATTGTTTGTAGTAACTACAAATGCTACAGGGGGTAGCTAACTTAGACACCTAATGTGACCTATACATGCATCATCACTTGCAATAATAGCACTACTATAATAGGCTAAGCATATTCTCTACTGTGAAGGTTGTTGAATCCAAAATCCAATTATAACTTTCCTGTAAAATAATTCTGTCCACAAAATTTGAATTAAGATACAACAATCATAATTGTAATAAATACCTAAGCAATCAACATCGTTCAGTGACAAAACTGCAAATTGTTTGTGCTAATATTGTACCAATCCTTTCTGCTACATGTATGTAACTTACTTGGTTAATGCCACTCTATCATGTCAGATGATGTTGAGTGACAACTTGCTATTTCAACCAATCAGGAGCTTGAAAGTATTGAATGACAACTTGCTATTTAAGCCAATCAGGAGCTTGAAAGTATTGAGTGACAACTTGCTCTTTGAGCCAATCAGGAGCTTGAAAGCTCATTCCCCAGACACATGAGTGTTTTTCTAGCTGCCTCCTGTACAGCATTGATCTGGTCCTGTACAAGGAGTGCTCTCAACACCTCCTCTACTCTAGTCTCACTCACAATAGTCTCCCTAATGCTGTCAATTGTGGCAAACTTCTGCACACACAACATGGAATACTCCATGTCTGTGTCATCACCACTTTCTATCAGCTTGAGCAGTACTTCCATCACCCCCCTCTTCACAAACTCATTCTTGTTACCATCTTGGCGAACAAGAGCAAGCAGATCTCTGATCATGTCAGTTGCTGAAAGCTCTGCAATTCCATATGCTGCTAACTTGACATCATCTACAGCTTTGTTAAATGTAATCATGAAGAAAGCTACATCATCTGCCTGCAACTGTATGAGATCCAACTCTTCATCATCCACAATGTGTGCCAGGCAGCGAAGGGTGGTGGCACGGAGAGACATCTCTTCTTCACCTAGGTGTTTCTTCAGCAGGTCTACAGCTCTGGTGTCTCCAATTGTGAAGTAGGCCAAGTTCTCAGGCACTCTTGCACAGATCAGCAATGAGGAAACAAGAATCTTCATCCAGTTGTGTCTCTCCTGTAAAATATTTAAAGATGATAGTCTTTATCCCTCTTCTGGGTTGTGATGCTATTTTCGTAGAATGTCTCAGCTTAATTAAAATTTAAAAGGAGAAATTTCAGTGATTGGGTGGTGTCTCATATTTTATCAAATTGAATGAAACAAAAATTATGAAAAATGAATTGACTGCTCAAACCTTATGGAAAAAGGAACACCAACTTCATTATTCTGCCTGTTAGGCTACAGGTCCTGACACATAATTTAAATAGATAGATAGTGAATTAGTAATCACTGGGATATGCACAATTCAGATATTTGGATGTTCAAGTACAATATTGAGAATGCCTCAATTAATAACATAATTTCATTCATTTGGAAGTCTTAGGGTACCTAATGATGTGACAACTCAAACATCCACAAATTTGGCATAATGTAAAAATTTGGACATTCGACTATTAGATTATGTTTTTGACAATGTCTTGCTGACAACAAAATATTGTGATGCTTTTGAGCAAACAATATTACTGATTCTAAGTGGTAGTCATGATACATGTATTTTTATGTAAAAAGCATAATGCTGAAAGCAAAACACCTGTTGCTACAAAACTAGCAGGGAAACCTGTCTTACGTATGATGCCTCCATCTTTTGACTTTGGGCCAGCTTCTGTATTGTCATCTGTAGAAGCCCACTTCTTCCAACAGCAAGGCTAAACTCCACACTTCTAGGAGCATATTTGTTGACAACTTCATACAGATGTCTCAAACATTCAGAAGCCAGTTTTCCATCAGCACCATCATTCTGGCCAGCTTGTGATGACAAGAAGCTGCTGTACTCCATCAGGGCTTCAGCACCACCAATTTGAGCCAGGTGGTCTCCCAACTGCTTCTGATCTGTAGGGTTACTTTGAAAGTATGGAGCAATGTCATTTTTCAAAGTATTCCCTATATTCGCAATCAAACGTGAGTCCCTGCAGCATCTTATTACTTCTATGGACTGAGTCATCTTGCCAAGGAAAAACAGCAACCTCTTTTGTCGCTGCTTCAACTTGTCCTCTGGCTCACTCTGACGGTGCTTATGGTGAGTTGACTTGGAGGCATCCATAGCAGCTGTAGATGAATGAATAAAAAAATATTGAAAAATTCCAACTCTTAACTGTTCTACCTGCCATAAATGAGATTTTGCCAAAGATTGATGTCCTACAGAAATGATTAGGGCAAGTAGGTTAAAATCAATTTGATTTAACCTCCTTGCTTTGGGTTTATGCCTCATGGCATTGCCAAATACTAGTTTTTGATGATATCCCTATATACATGTTGATGCTATGGCACAATGAATAGATCATTTTGTGGACCCCTTTGCATGCTGGAATAAACAGAGAAGTGGTTAAGGGGAATGACAAATTCTTCGCCATGGGCTGCAATGGAAATTCCATTGCAGCCCATGGCGAAGAATTAACTTTAAAACACATTTACGTAGTACATTAAAAACCTTTATGATCATGATTATCCCCACTGAAAAGCTTGATTTATTACCCCAAGGATTCTTAATATATATATAATATTAAAGGTTATGTTTCCCGTTGTGCCATGGTGAAGTGGATGTGGTGTGTACATTGTACATTGTACATTGTACGTTGGTCAATACCAATGGATCCTCATGATATTTGGCCTGGTGAGTAGCGGTTGTACGTGTGTGAAAAGTTCAATTTGAAGATCGAAAATGGTTTACCTGGCCTTTTCCATTAATACTGCAGAGGACTGTGTATGTATGTATGGCCATGTTGATTTGATTATATGGATGACATCCTCTGGGAACTCCAAAATTGATGCGAGCGAGCGAATAAAAAAAAACTTTGGCCAAAAAAAAAAGTTGCCTTCAGTATGAAATCAAAGTGGCCAGGAAGCTTGAACATAGGACTAAACACACATAGTATGGTATACCAACAGTTAGGTGCAGGGACCAGTACATCATACGGGTGCAAAACATTTTTTCGTCTTGGACCAATCAAAAAAAAAAAAAACCTGAAAAAAAACAATAGATTTTCTTTCTTTCTGTCCTTTCACATCTTATTCTTTGACTTTAGATTTATTTTGGCATTCTATGGCATTAGTTATCTGTTTTCTGATACTTTTTTTTCAATCTACGGGATATTTGTGCTCATTTCACAACCGCTTTGCACAATTTATTATGTGGTTGAAAACTTTTTTTTTTTTGGAAACGGCCGAAAATTGGTGCGAGCGCTGATGTCATCCATATAATCAAATCAACATGGCCTTAACTATATACTCAGCTCGAAAAGCTGTGGATGGTTCTGCATGATATTTGTTGAATGGTTAGGGGTTGCTAAAAGGAAGTTCAAGTCCAATAATTGGCCTCGTGGCATTGACTTATGGTACTGCAGTCCACAAGTTCGAATTTTCTACAAGTGCCAGGTTCATTGCATTTTTAGTAGTGGATAGGTCTTGGGACAGGGAGTGGTGTTACATGCAGCTTAATGATAATAGTTTTCAGCAGCGTGGGAGTTTTAACCTGCATGTAATGCAGGGTTTAGTTTTCAGTAGAGTGGGAATGTGTGGAAGGGGCGTTTCTGGTGATGTATCTTGAGAACGGATCCTGCGAGCACAATGGTTTTTAGTACATGGGTTGGGGGTGGTGGCCTGACGGTCAGGTTTGATTTTGGGCCTCCTGGTGTTTGAACTTGACATTGCAGATTGCATTTTTTGTGTTTTGGGAGCGTTTTGGCGCTGTATGTCCTGAACGATATGTGCGATTGCAACGATTTTTGGTACATGGGTGGGTGGTTGTTGCCTGTTGTTCGTGTTTGATTTTGGGCCTCCTTGTGTTTGAACTTGACACGGCAGGTAGCTTTTAGTGTGTAGATGGGGCGTTTCCGGAGCTGTATCTCCAGAACGAAAGGTGCGAGCGCAATGATATTTGGTACATGTGTTGGTGGTGGTTGCCTAATTCTTAATTTTGAATTTGTCCCTCTTGGTGTTTGGACTTGACACTGCAGGTTACCGTGCGATTGTGCTACCATTGGCACCAACATGGGTTGGTGCTAATGTCCTGATGGTCAGGTTTGATTTGGGGCCTCCTAGTGGTTGAACTTGATACTGTATATTGACCCTGTTTTGTGCGGTTTGCGCTTCCCCACCAATATCTGCTTGGTTGTGAAAACAGGTGATGGTTGGGTTAGGGATGATTGATAGGTCTTAGTTTACACTTATACATGTGGAACCATTACCTGTTTTGCAGGGGCCTCTGTCACCTTCAATGTATCAGGTTGTTAGTTTATTTAGAATGGTTGAGTCCCCCCTCACCGATGGAACAGTTGACGCATACGCACTGGGCTTTTGGGGGAGTGACCGTCAGAGTGAATACACATCGTCATCGAGTGACCTACGATTTTTCCCTAGTATAGGAGGGAGTTGGAGCCAGGTTAACACAGGTTACTTTCAATTGTATCCTCTGTTTTAGTGGCAACATTGTCTCCTGCCAGATGATATATCTGTTGCTGTAGTAGGTAGGTATAATAATTATATTTCAGCCATACCATAGGTATGGTGAATAATATTGTATCCGTAATGTTTCTTCTTGCTTCTTTCTTTCTTTCTCCTGTCAAATCTTCAAAATGTGGTATCTCCGTCGCTCCTGGACCGAATGACTAGAAATTTGGCACAAGGGTAGAGTGGGCCAATACCCCCAGGCTTTTTTTTTTTTTTTTCATTTTTTATATCCACCCCTAAAATGATTTTATTGAGGTTTTTTGGTCATTTTAGACCAATACTGTATATGTTGGACCCCTGGCCTGTACCCTGGTATTACAACCGAATGACCTGAAATATGACACAGAGGTGCCTTGATTATTACCCACATAGATAAAATAACTGTTTTGGCATACAGTACAACAAAATGCTTAATTTTGCGATTTGTTGGCAATTTTTTGACAAAAAAGTACTTTTTTGGCTCCTGTACCCTGGTTTTACAAGCAACTGAGCTGAGTGGCATAGGCTAACATGTGCGCACATGCATTCAATAACACTTTTGGCATACAATACAACAAAATGCTTGATTTTGCGATTTTTTGGCTCCTGTACACTGGTTTTACAACCAAATGGCCTAAATTTTGCACTAGATATTCATTCAAATGACCCATGTATTATTTTTGGTATGAACCACTTCAAAACGACTTTTTTAAATTTTGGGGGTCATTTTCCAATGGCCATAGGGGTCAATGACCTCAAGGAAGTTGACCCCATTAGGAGGCTTTCTCACTTGCAGAACTGTATGCCAATACGTGTATAACTTGATTTAAAAAGTAAACAATCGCTTATGGTGATGCCATCCCAATAATGTAAGTAGGTAGATTTGGGCCACCAATATCTGCTATGTTTTTGACCTTGGTAATCTTTAGTACAGGCAATGTTTGGTACAATGTTAGTGGTGGAGGCGTTGTTTATGCTTTAAATTTGGTATTACTTGTAGCTTTTTGAAGACATTACCTCGTCACTCGCCACAAACACACTCCATTAAAAGGTCTTATTACTTTTAGAGGTACATGTATCCCGGTACCCAAAGTTGAGTTGAGCATGCAATATTGATGCATGCAAATGATTAATTGGGAACAGATTGAACCATTACTTCATACTTACTTTTGTTATCCTCCTCTTTTGACATCTTCTCCCAACTCTCCTTGATGAGTTGACAAAGCTTCATGAAACTGTCCAGAATGTCCCGTTCCTCCTTCTCTTCCCCTGCACAAGGTATGCAGGCTCCACAGTCATCACATCCAGCATGGCCATTTCCACACCCAGCAAAACTACAGTCAGGTAAAGTAAATCGTCTAATTTATCAGTGTGACTATTAAAACAACTCTTTGTGGAACAAATCAATTGTGTCTCTAAATAGCCTTAAAGACTATGGACTGTTGAAAATTCTAACATAAACTACAATTCAGCAACGTGATATTGTTCCCCATGCAATAGACTTACACCTGACAGTCCACTCGTTCTCATCAAAATGTCGAAAATGGCATTTTTTTGGTCAAAAAATAAATCGGCTTTATTTTCAGTGGAAACTATGTGGTTGTTTAGGAAAATTCCTCCTTTAACCATAGCCAAAAAATCGCAACTTATTATTTTCGGCCCCACTGGTAATGCATTACAGGGCAGGTAATAAACGTTACCGGTAACGTTTGTTACAACAGCAGACTTTCTTCGAAAGGACTCACCTTATTGACTACATCATTTAGGTAGATGAGAGAGTGATCGATAATTTCTTGGCCTAACCCAGAAATAATAAGCACAACTCAGATTTTGTGGCACGACTTCATACTTTTATCAATATCCTCCAAAAAGTCATTACTTTCCCGGTGTTACAGAATTTTGGGGCCCCCCAGAATTCTGCGGCCCCCCTGGTCACGTGACCAACATTTGGCATGCGGGGGCGTGGCCTAAAAACTACGATGGCCCACAAGGACATTCCCCATATACACTGGCTGGCACCAGAAACAAGCCTGTCGTCACATGTGCATCTGTACTGAGGGCCAACATTATGACATTCTGGAGTCCAAATTATGTTGGAAAATGGTCCGTGCAATATTTCCTAAAAATAAACTGTTTTTCTTAGGATCATAGGTTTGCGTAGATATCCGCCTTACTAGATAAAACGTTCTGTGAACTAGCCCTGGGTTGAGCCCTGGACTTTTGGGGCCCCCCTTCCCAGGGGACGAACGCTTTGCACAATCCTTATCAAACTTGGACGTCAACAAGTTCCCAACAAGTACTTTAATGTCTTACTAAAATAAAGCGGTCTGTGAACTAGCTTTGGAAATTTAAGGAGGGGGGCCCAAAATACCGGGGTGAGCCCTGGACTAGCTCTGGAGTGAGTCCTGGACTTTTGGGGCCCCCCTTCCAAGGGGACGAACGCTTTGCACAATCCTTATCAAACTTGGACGTCAACAAGTTCCCAACAAGTACTTTATAGGCTTACTCCAAAAAAGCGGTTTGTGAAGTAGCTTTGGAAATTTAAGGAAGGGGGCACCAAAATACCGGGGTGAGCCCTGGACTAGCCCTGGGTTGAGCCCTAGACTTTTGGGGCCCCCCTTCTAAGGGTACGAACGCTTTGCACAAACCTTATCAAATTTGGACGTCAACAAGTTCCCCACAAGTACTTTAATGTCTTACTAAAAAAAGCGGTCTTTGAACTAGCTTTGGAAATTTAAGGAGGGGGGCCCAAAATACCGGGTTGAGCCCTGGACTTTTGGGGCCCCCCTTCCCAGGGGACGAACGCTTTGCACAATCCTTATCAAACTTGGACGTCAACAAGTTCCCAACAAGTACTTGAATGTCTTACTAAAAAAAAGCGGTTTGTAAAGTAGCTTTGGAAATTTAAGGAGGGGGGCCCCAAAATACCGGGGTGAGCCCTGGACTAGCCCTGGGTTGAGCCCTGGACTTTTGGGGCCCCCCTTCTAAGGGGACGAACGCTTTGCACAAACCTTATCAAATTTGGACGTCAACAAGTTCCCCACAAGTACTTTAATGTCTTACTAAAAAAAGCGGTCTGTGACTAGCTTTGGAAATTTAAGGAGGGGGGCCCCAAAATACCTCGGTGAGTCCTGGACTTTTAGGGCCCCCCTTCCAAGGGTACGAACGCTTTGCACAAACCTTATCAAACTTGGACGTCAACAAGTTCCCAACAAGTACTTTAATGTCTTACTAAAAAAAAGCGGTCTGTGAACTAGCTTTGGAAATTTAAGGAGGGGGGCCCAAAAATACCTCGGTGAGTCCTGGACTTTTAGGGCCCCCTTTCCAAGGGTACGAACGCTTTGCACAAACCTTATCAAACTTGGACGTCAACAAGTTCCCAACAAGTACTTTAATGTCTTACTAAAAAAAAAAGCGGTCTGTGAACTAGCTTTGGAAATTTAAGGAGGGGGGCCCCAAAACACCGGGGTGAGCCCTGGACTAGCCCTGGGTTGAGCCCTGGACTTTTGGGGCCCCCCTTCTTAGGGGACGAACGCTTTGCACAAACCTTATCAAATTTAGACGTCAACAAGTTCCCAACAAGTACTTTAATGTCTTACTAGAAAAAGCGGTCTTTGATTGAACTAGCTTTGGAAATTTAAGGAGGGGGGCCCCAAAATACCGGGGTGAGCCCTAGACTAGCCCTGGGTTGAGCCCTGGACTTTTGGGGCCCCCTTCTAAGGGGACGAACGCTTTGCACAAACCTTATCAAACTTGAACGTCAAAAAGTTCCAAAACGTACTTTAATATCTTACTAGAAAAAGCAGTCTGTGAACTAGCTTTGGAAATTTAAGGAGGGGGGCCCCAAAATACCGGGTTGAGCCCTGGACTAGCTCTGGGTTGAGCCCTGGACTTTTGGGGCCCCCCTTCCCAGGGGACGAACGCTTTGCGCAATCCTTATCAAACTTGGACGTCAACAAGTTCCCAACAA
>NC_049979.1:35249399-35315028 GCF_000003815.2 Branchiostoma floridae | reverse complement strand
AACCTCCCAATTGGTTAGGGTTATGCAAAGGGCTCCGACCCCTTGGGAAGGGGGGCCCCAATATTCCAGGTTCAGGCCCAGGCATGTCCAGGGCCCCCCCCGGTACTTTGGGGGCCCCCCCCCTACATTTTCAAATGTATTTGCCAAACCGCTTTTTTTTTGTAAGGGATTCAAGTACCTGTTGGGAACTTGTTGGCGTTCAAGTTTGATATGGATGGGGCAAGCGTTCGTCCCCTGGGAAGGGGGGCCCCAAAAGTCCAGGGCTCAACCCAGGGCTAGTCCAGGGCTCACCCCGGTATTTTGGGGCCCCCCTCCTTAAACTTGTATTGCTACATGTAATTCAAAGACCGCTTTTTTTAGTAAGACATTAAAGTTCTTGTGGGGAACTTGTTGACGTCCAAATTTGATAAGGTTTGTGCAAGCGTTCGTCCCCTGGGAAGGGGGGCCCCAAAAGTCCAGGGCTCAACCCAGGGCTAGTCCAGGGCTCACCCCGGTATTTTGGGGCCCCCCTCCTTAAATTTCCAAAGCTAGTTCACAGACCGCTTTTTTTTAGTAAGACATTAAAGTACTTGTGGGGAACTTGTTGACGTCCAAATTTGATAAGGTTTGTGCAAAGCGTTTGTCCCCTGGGAAGGGGGGCCCCAAAAGTCCAGAGCTCAACCCAGGGCTAGTCCAGGGCTCACCCCGGTATTTGGGGCCCCCCTCCTTAAATTTCCAAAGCTAGTTCACAGACCGCTTTATCTAGTAAGACATTAAAGTACTTGTGGGGAACTTGTTGACGTCCAAGTTTGATAAGGATTGTGCAAAGCGTTTGTCCCCTTGGAAGGGGGGGCCCCAAAATTCAAGGGCTCAACCCGGTATTTTGGGCCCCCCCTCCTTAAATTTCCAAAGCTAGTTCACAGACCGCTTTTTTAAGTAAAACATTAAAGTACTTGTTGGGAACTTGTTGACGTCCAAGTTTAATGAGGATTGTGCAAAGCGTTCGTCCCCTGCGAAGGGGGGCCCTAAAAGTCCAAGGCTCAGCCCAGGGCTAGTCCAGTGCTCAACCCGGTATTTTCGGGCCCCCCTCCTTAAATTTCCAAAGCTAGTTCACTGACCGCTTTTTGGAGTAAGACATTAAAGTACTTGTTGGGAACTTGTTGACGTCCAAGTTTGATAAGGATTGTACAAAGCGTTCGTCCCCTGGGAAGGGGGGCCCCAAAAGTCCAGGGCTCAACCCAGAGCTAGTCCAGGGCTCAACCCGGTATTTTGGGGCCCCCCTCCTTAAATTTCCAAAGCTAATTCAAAGACCGCTTTTTTTAGTAAGACATTAAAGTACTTGTGGGGAACTTGTTGACGTCCAAATTTGATAAGGTTTGTGCAAAGCGTTCGTCCCCTGGGAAGGGGGGCATTAAAAGTCCAGGGCTCAACCCAGGGCTAGTCCAGGGCTCACCCCGGTATTTTGGGGCCCCCCTCCTTAAATTTCCAAAGCTAGTTCAAAGACCACCTTTTCTAGTAAGACATTAAAGTACTTGTTAGGAACTTGTTGACGTCTAAATTTGATAAGGTTTGTGCAAAGCGTTCGTCCCCTTAGAAGGGGGGGGGGGCAAAAGTCCAGGGCTCAACCCAGGGCTAGTCTAGGGCTCACCCCGGTATTTTGGGGCCCCCCTCCTTAAATTTCCAAAGCTAGTTCAAAGAACGCTTTATCTAGTAAGACATTAAAGTACTTGTTGGGAACTTGTTGACGTCCAAGTTTGATAAGGATTGTGCAAAGCGTTCGTCCCCTGGGAAGGGGGGCCCCAAAAGTCAAGGGCTCAACCCGGTATTTTGGGCCCCCCCTCCTTAAATTTCCAAAGCTAGTTCACAGACCGCTTTTTTTAGTAAGACATTAAAGTACTTGTTGGGAACTTGTTGACGTCCAAGTTTGATAGGGATTGTGCAAAGCGTTCGTCCCCTGGGAAGGGGGGCCCCAAAAGTCCAGGGCTCAACCCAGGGCTAGTTCACAGAACGTTTTATCTAGTAAGGCGGATATCTACGCAAACCTATGATCATAAAAAAAAACAGTTTATTTTTAGGAAATATTGCACGGACCATTTTCCAACATAATTTGGACTCCAGAATGTCATAATGTTGGCCCTCAGTACAGATACACATGTGACGACAGGCTTGTTTCTGGTGCCAGCCAGTGTATATGGGGAATGTCCTTGTGGGCCATCGTAGTTTTTAGGCCACGCCCCCGCATGCCAAATGTTGGTCACGTGACCAGGGGGGCCGCAGAATTCTGGGGGGCCCCAAAATTCTGTAACACCGGCATTCGTTTTTTTCTAAATTAGAAGGTAAGTGGCGAGAAAAAGAAGGGTGATTGAAGTGTGATCAGACAATTTGACCCGCACACCTCAGGTTGCAGATCAATTGTCCACTTTTTTTTCCGTTATCCCTTATCTAACGTTACTGGGTATCGCCTGCAATGTAATGATCACAATAATTTGAATTTCGGTACACATTCATATAAGACTTTATACATGTACGCGGGGTTATCAAATTATGTCCTCGGCTTTACCGAGAAATAATAAGCACAGCTCAGATTTCGAAGCATTAATGTCAAGTATAAAGTCTTATATAAATATGTACCAAAATTCAAATTATTGTGATCATTACTTTGCAGGTGACACCAAGTAATGTTAGGTAATAAGGGAGAAGGAAAAAATGTGGACAATTGACCTGACCTGAGGTGTGCGGGTCAAATTGCGCTGCTGGAACTCTATCACCCAATTCTTTTTGCTTCAAATAGGAATAGAATCATTATCAAACATTTTGACAATGTCTTTTGTTAATTTACGGCATGGGGAACTCGACCCATACATGTCTGATCACAATTCACACCACTTTTTTCTCGACACTTACCTTCTGATTTGCAAGAAACGAATGCCTGTAAAATAATGATTGCGATGATTTGAAATTTGGCGGATATTGATAAAAGGCTCCATACTATGAAGTTGTGCCTCAAAATTTGAGTTGTGCTTATCATTTCTGGGTGAGGCCAAGAACTTACTGATCACCCCTCATATAAGTGGACGTCCCTAGGAACATTTAAAAAGTGGGCAGCTTTTTAACACCCGGTCAAATAGAAAGCTTAGACAGCATCGAACAATGGTAACGTTTGTTACAGTCATTTCTGTACAACATTTTGTTAAGCAAGGTGGGATACAAATGTCAACAACCCTTTCTTTTATCTGTAGAAAGCCAGAAAAACTGTACATGTACAGCGTCGTAAGTGCGCGACAAAAAAGTGACAAAAGGCTTCCGATGTTTGAATTTACATTTCTCAGTATATACTACGAAATGAAATTAATAAATGTTAACATGGCTGAAAAACGTAGGAAATAATGTGTTTTTGGTGCAAATTGTGTTTCAGCCCAACTTTCCGGATATCGGATATCCCTAATATATATACGCCTTGAATGTAAACAGGCTCCATAGACCTAGATTGACCTCTGAGGTGTTGTTTATGCGAAGTTGCAATGCCATGCGCGTAGATGATTAAAAAAAACTGTCTAGAATTTAGTCTAGAATTTTCTTTATAATTGGCTCGACTATACAGTACACTCAAGGTTTTCTGCCAGTACTAATGGTAGTGTTTGCCAAAAAAAGTCTTTTTGATGGGTTTTATCTCATATCTGCATTATTTTTGACATAAGAATAATGATTTAATGTCCCTTTATTTTTTTTAAATTAGAGAAGTTGAAGGATTCAAGGACTCAGTTAGCCTTGTAGCTGAAGGAATATGCTCTCATCCGATATACAGTTATTTTATGACGACAGCGTCCTGGCAGATGAAAATCTGTCAACCCAGCTGCTAAGCTGAGGTGAGGGTAGACATAGAAAAAAATTGCTTCAGGATCGATAATTGCCTGGTAGAGATCATGGTTGTCAGATTTCAGGATGTGCCATTTCCAATTAAAACCCCAAATAAACTGGGTGTGCCCACTTAAAATGGGCCAAAAACTGATAGAGCAACCTGGCAATTCCAAAGTCAGCCTGGCAGCACTTAATCAAATCAGAAGTTCACAAGGTAGCTGACAGAGGTAACAGTTGGCATGATCCCTCTTCCAAACAATAATAATAATCACAAGAGACCCTGGACAGTATTCACTGCTGCAGTGCCATGTGCTTACATGGGGACCTGACCTACTGGACCAAATAAGTGGCCTAGCTAAGAATCCTCCAGCTCCTGAGGATCCCACACTAATCATAACCAAGACAAATGTCACTGCAACCGAATCTTTGCACAAACTTTGATGGGCCCACTACATTGTTGTACTCCTGTTACTCTGATGAAGTGAAGGCCGCAATAATTACATGTATAAGGTAATTAATTGAAGGTGAAGAAGGTGAAGGCCATGGCATTTACAACATCACTGACAGACACGGTGACCCCAAACTACATGACAGTCATTGAATATCCCCATTATCATGGAGATAATAACAGACACACTATTACATAACAATCATGATGTTTCACTTTCAATTGTTAAAATCTGTCACTAATATTGGCAAGATCACAGTCTCAATAATGCTACCTTCAGACAGTCATTGTAATCATAATATTTTACATTGTACCTGCCAGGACTGTTGTTTGGCCTTCCTGGTGCATGACACAGTTTTCCATGCTCCGTACATTCTCCACACACAACACAGATCAGACACCTGCCATGGCTCCAGTCATGTTTGCCAGGGGCACAGATTGTGGCTGACCTCCAGTCTGCAGCAATAATCAACTTACATAATCATTCTTTAGTGTAAAGTCACAAAGTACAAGGTCCTTGCAAGGCACAAGACCTAGTCCTTGCACAGTACAAGAGCAAGGAAATTGTCTAATATAAGTACATTTCAGGTTGGTGATGCATGGTTTGAAATTATTGTACATTGTATATTGCATATTAAATGAGTTAAATTTTCTCTCTGTGAGTTCTGAAATGATAACCTTCTGACAAACAGCAAATTCAGTCGTCATTCACAGCAATTTAGAAGTGGGTATCGGTGTGACAGCGATCTCGCCCCCCCCCCCCGTGATCTCGCCCCCCCGGGGGCGAAATCACTAGCAATCTCGCCCTCCCCGGCTAGTGATCTCGCCCCCCTACCTCGCCCCCCTTTAGCGATTTCGCCCCCCCCCCAAAAAAAACGGGTTTACATGACATTTTAAAAGTTGATTGGTATAAATCACAAAATGTAGTTTCAGAATGATATAAGTACACGAGTTTGATACATAACTCCATTCATAGAATGTACTTGCAAAATTCTATCCAGATTTGGACGAAAGGGTGCATCCTTCCTTTTCCGAAGAAAGGAGATCTGTCACTCACTGCAAACTACAGGGGCATCACCCTCATGCCTATCGCTGCTAAAGTCTACAATGCAATGTTACGCAATAGAATCCAACCTGAAGTAGAAAAAGTGCTGAGACCAAACCAGAATGGATTCAGACAGAATAGATCAACACTAGGGCAGAGCTTAACAGTGAGAAGGATCATTGAAGGGGTGAAAGCGAAGAACTTAGAAGCAGTCATGCTGTTCGTAGACTTCTCAAAAGCATTTGACTGTCTTCACAGAGGGAAGTTAGCCGAAATTCTGGAAGCCTACGGAATCCCTGGAGAAACTGTAAATGCAATAATGATGATGTATAAGAATACCACTTCCATGGTGCGATCTCCTGATGGTGACACAGACTTTTTTCATATCCATGCAGGGGTCTTACAGGGGGATACTCTAGCCCCATTTCTTTTCATTCTTGCTCTGGATTATGTTCTTCGTACCTCTGTGGACACACACAACGACTTTGGGTTCACCTTACAGAAAGCCAGGAGCAGTAGATATCCAGCTAAGAAGATCACAGATGCTGATTATGCAGATGACTTGGCATTACTTGCCGACAAAATTGCACATGCTGAAAAACTATTACATGCGCTGGAAGAGGCAGCTTCAGGGATTGGTCTCTATGTTAATGTTAAAAAAACTGAATACAGTCAAACCTGTATTAGGGGCCACCTCTACAGAGGGGCCACCTGTCCATAGTGGCCACTTTTTGTCGGTCCCTTGGGTATTTTATCTACAAGTTACCACCTCTATACAGAGGCCACCTGTCTATAGTGGCCAAATTTGTCCGGTCCCTTGAGTGGCCACTATAGACAGGTTTGACTGTACAGTCAAACCTGTATTAGGGGCCACCTCTACAGAGGGGCCATCTGTCCATAGTGGCCACTTTTTGTCGGTCCCTTGGGTATTTTATCTACAAGTTACCACCTCTATACAGAGGCCACCTGTCTATAGTGGCCAAATTTGTCCGGTCCCTTGAGTGGTCACTATAGACAGGTTTGACTGTACATCTGTTTTAATCAAATTGGCAAGATTGATGCCCTGAATGGAGCTCCTGTGAAACAAGTCGAAAGGTTCTCGTATCTGGGAAGTGACATCTCTTCTACTGAAAGGGATATTTTGATTCGTATTGCCAAAGCCTGGAGTGCTCTTCACAACCTAAGTCCTATATGGAAGTCTTCACTACCAGACAACCTGAAAAGGGATTTCTTCAGAGCGATAGTTGAATCTATACTATTGTATGGCTCACCAGCTTGGACACTAACTAGGAAACTAGAAAGCAAGCTTGATGGTACTTAGTACACACGTATGCTGAGGGCCGTGCTTAACAAGTTATGGAAGCAACATCCTACCAAGGAACAGTTGTATGGCAATATTCCTGCCATATCAACCATCATCAGGGAGCGTAGGACCAGATTTGCCGGCCATTGTTTTAGAAACAAAGCTGAGCTTGCTAGTGGACGCATTCTGTGGAAGCCAACACACGGGTATGCACATGCTGGGCGTCCTAGACTAACATACATAGACCAACTTGCACGTGATGTGGGGCTTCGGGTGGAGGACCTTAAGAACGCTATGGGGGACAGAGAAGTCTGGAGTGGAAGGAGAGGGTGGACTTGGTCCGGGCAAGCAGCCCGCGATGATGATGATGAATTAAGCCTTTTACAGTACTTTATGCCAAAAATTTTACTTGGATCATTTTACCAACTATCTTATGCCTATCTATACCAAATGTTACTCATACCAGGGTACAGGGGTGCAAAATATACCGTTATAAGACCGTCAACAACAGTCGCACGGAGCTAACAGCGCAGCAAAAATACCATCGCTAGCATTTCAACTTCGGATAACAAGTTATAAGTACTGTTGAACTCAGTAACGTTAAAGTTTGTTTTTAGTTGCCTTTGACTGTTTGACCTGAAATAGTGTTACGCTAAACTCCTGAAGAGAAGTTAATTGACTGCTTCGATTATCATAGATATGCCCCTAAGAACTGATACAATATAAAGCCTTCTGAATAGTCTAAAATGCGAGAGCCTTAGGCGGGCTTCGCTCCCCCTGGCGGGAACACTGCTATATACGGGATCATGAGGCCCCGCTTTTGAATATTAATTAGCCTTTGGCCTCCTCTTCGCTGATTGGCTAGGTCTTTGATTCAATTAACTCTCCGGCTGACGCGCACAGGTGTGGCTCTGTGCGGGGTCACGGAAGGTCACGTCAGGAGGCCAAAAGAAAACAAATTTCCCCTCAGAAAAGTGCCAAAATTAATCATTTTAAAGTTGTTTTATCAAAAATTTTACTTGAATCTTGTTACCAAGTATCTAATGCCTATCTATACCAAATTTCAGGTCATTTAATTGTAATACCAGGGTACAGGAGCCAAAAGTGTCCTTTTTTGGTCAAAAATTGGCCAAAAATCGCAAAAATAAGCATTTTGTTGCACTGTACACCAAAAGTGTTATTGAATTTATATGAAGGGATTATCAAGGCACATCTGTGTCAAATTTCAGCTCATTCGGTTGCAATACCAAGGTACAGGAGCCAAAAGTGTCCTTTTTTGGTCAAAAATTGGTCAAAAAATCGCAAAAATAAGCATTTTGTTGTACTGTACACCAAAAGTGTTATTGAATTTATATGGGGGCATTATCAAGGCACATCTCTGTCAAATTTCAGCTCATTTGGTTGTAATACCAGGGTACAGGGGCCAAAAGTGTCCTTTTTTGGTCAAAAATTGGTCAAAAAATCGCAAAAATAAGCATTTTGTTGTACTGTACACCAAAAGTGTTATCGAATTTATATGGGGGGCATTATCAAGGCACATCTCTGTCAAATTTCAGCTCATTTGGTTGTAATACCAGGGTACAGGGGCCAAAATATACAGTTTTGGTCTAAAATTGACCAAAAAATCTCAATAAAATCATTTTAGAGGCAGATATGAAAAAACTGAGAAAAAAGTATCAAGGTATTGGCCCATTCTACCCCTGTGCCAAATTTCAGGTCATTCGGTCCAGGAACGGCGGAGATGAATCACTTTGAAGATTTGACAGGAGAAAGAAAGAAAGAAAGAAGAAGAAACATGACGAATACAATATATTTCACCATGCTATGTATGGCTGAAATATAAAGATATAAACTGAACAAATTCAATGTAAAATGACTAACCAGCTCTTGAGTTGCCCATCTTTCTTAGCAGATCTGGATTAAAAGTCCTGATTTCTCCGAGAGCTTTGACCTGGACTCTCTTGCTGTCAGCAATGCTCAACACTCTTCCAGTCTTTCCACACAACTGTAATATCAACAACAAAAATTGATTCTTCCCTATGGATACAATATTTCTAAAACTTTGATATCTAATTATAAATAGTTATTATAAGCTTTTGACCTGTATCAGTCAAGACCAATCAGTCAGGACCAACCTTTAATTTCAATGATTTTTATAATTAGTCATTTTGTTGACAAAAGCTCCTTGCTTTAATTAAGGCCCTATTCGTAATGCAAAAATCCAAACAGCAAATGGTTCACAATGCAAACTGTTTCAGTTCAATGACAAAGTCATTGTGAAGCAGCCTCTCCCGCTGAGGTTGTTGCGATTCTAGGCCTTAGATCCGCACTGAACCAATGTATGATAACGTTCCTTCATGATCCTTCATCACATCTTTTTTTTTCAACTTTTTTTTTTAATGGTCACGTAACAATTTTCATTTCAAGGTGTAGAGAAAGAGAAATCTTGCACCTTCGGATTTTTGGCTGGATGGACACAAATTTAAGCAACACATTTTTTGTGATACTGAAAATGTAGGAACAGATAAGTAAACTGTTGATCTTCCTTTCCACAACTGCTACACACCTACCAAATATCATCAAAATCCATCGATAACTTTTTGAGTTATATGCTGTTTACCTAGCTTGGGTACCATCCGGAAAGTAGTTTGCTCCGGTGTTCATTATATGCAATATACAGTCACTTCAGTCTACTTCTAGCTCTGACATTCATTATGCACTATATACAGTCGCTTCTCTGTTTCCGTCTGGGAACGCGGACCATTTTAACGTCTGGAATCGTTCAAATTTTGGACGCAGGCACTGATTGGTCCCCACATGAGCGAATTATGGAATATCCGTATCTGTATCTATATAGCCGGTATAACCGCCGTTCGGCGTAACACACCAGCTTCGCAGGCACGCGGCGCGGCAGCAGCTGGTTATATTACACCGAACGACTCGTTACCCCTAACTTTTGCACATCTATCTGAGAAGATGCCCCTACTGTACTTGGTGACATAGGTTCAAGGCCATACCAATTTAATTTGTTGGTTCTCGGATTTTTTCAGAAAAAAATTGAAGCGACAGGGCGAAAAAAAAAAAAAAAAATGAACTTGCAACAAGTTGGGGGTCAGGCCCAGACCCCATGGTATACGTGACAGTGCTAAAAATAGTTTATCTGTTATAATATGATATAATATATTTCGTTCTAGTTAACTATCTAATTTTTATCTTATCACGTGGTAAGCACAAAACATCTTAAACAGACCAGTATAATGTTAGTATTTTTTACAGAAATTAAGCTTATTTTGTATTTAATTTAGTAGAATTTCTATTTTAACTACAACAACAACTGTAATAACAACAACAAATTTCATATAAGTTTGTCTCTAGAAATAAAAATAAAAACATTGCTGGAATTATTTGCCCTCCGTGTTGGTTAAAATCCATACATCCAAGGCTCTAAATATATTTCATGGTCAACTGGTGCAGATGAAAAAAATCATAAATACACTTGCACTCCCCAAAAAATAAATGCACAACCAAAAGTACTATATACTATAAACCATATATTAATTCTCCCTTTTTTTGTTACATGTACAATTGTTTGTTAGCAAAAAATTAGATGCAACTTGATAAAAACCTCCTTGAAAAAACCCAGTGACCCTTCACTGTATTACAGTACAAGTCAACAGCTGTGAAGTCTGATAGTAAGATAGGGGGCGCTGCTGCACACTTCACAAAATGGCTGCCGCTCGGTTTGTTTACTCCATTTTCGGAAAATCGGACGGCTTTCGGACGAATTTCTACCTTTCAGGCATACCAAAACATGTTGACTATGGAGGTACAAGAGTGAAAAAGTATTACTTATTTATTGAGTTGTTTATTTGGGTGCCGATTTCTGTGTTTCAGTTGAAAATTTACTGTGTGTTTGAGCACATGCTCCTGAGCCATGATTTAATATGAACTTCTGCTACGTTGCTTGTCCATGTGTATCTCATATTTTACGATGATTTATATGTTCCTAATTATGTTTTGCAACAAACTAGAAATGAATAAATTGGTAACAAAGGATTTGGGGGGAGAGAAAATAAATCTACTGGTACTTCCAGATGTTCTGAACCCGATAGTTCGTCAGCAACTGAACGGAGTGGTGGATCTGATCCGATTTTTTTTTTTTTTTTGAAATTGGGAAAAATAGAAGCGGCGATTCCGAGAACAAACTATTTAAATTGGTGTGGCCCAAGCGATCGTTTGAACAGGCGTTCCAACTCCGGACGAGCCCTCCGTCCGCTTGCGGGAGGCCTGTTGTCATGGAACAAGCGCTCTAGAGCCAATTCTTTAATTCGCTCATCAACTGCTGTTAGCACCAAACGTTTGAATGCACAAGTCTCCAGACGGATACTAGTAACAGAAGCAAACATAGGAGTGAACCACTATCCGGATGGTACCCAGGCTACTGTTGACCTACATATAGGCCCAAAAATTCCATAACCTTCTGTCATTCTGGTGAAGGCAAAAATTATCAGATCCTCAACTACGCGTACCTTAGCCATTTGGTCCACATATCCCCCATGCTCCTCTGGAGTCTGCAGAGCCTTGAACCGTTCCAGGTCAGACTCAATCTGTACCAGGTCACCAACATAGAACTTGTCCTCTGTACACGTGTTTGTCACCTTGGTAAGGGCTGCTGGGTTGAAACATAGTCTGCAATTAAAAAACAATAATATTATATCTGCTAGGGAAATCAACATTTTGCATCTGAGACTACATCAAAATATGGTCGACTTGCAGGTACATATGGACGGATTGCATATCTTTTCTGTTCAAAATCAAATTGAAATGCACAGTCACTTAATGATAGTAATTCCTGCAACACACTACAAACATATTGAGTGTCTGTAACTGAACTCCGGATTAGTTGTTACAGAACACATATCGAAATGGGAAGGCAAAACCACAGTCCTTTGTTGAATTAGATAAAGACTAAATTGCCAAAATGTACATGGACTGCTCAGAGACATTCAATTTAGTAGAATCAACTTTTTATATCAGATTGTTAATGACTTCACCCAACGTTTAACCCTTGAATCAGACACTGGGAACGGACGCTAAACCGGATAGTGTCAGTGTGTGAGTCTCAGTGAGCGTGTAAACAGGCTCATCAGGAAAGGACTTACTTTTTAATTGTAGAGTACTTATAGTAAAGTTCTGTAGAGAAAAGAAAATTTGACTAGAAAGGCTTAACAACATTTGACATTGAGTCCATTTTTGTGTTGGGATGGAGTCTGATCTGATGGAGCATGTACAAAATGTATGCTGTACTCTCACAATATTTCCCATGCATGCTATCGTGCACAATTTCAAACATTATAAAACATTACAATAATCATTTTTAAAATAACTGTGTATACATACAAAGCTTATTTATACCACTAGCACTATGAACTGTTTAGCAAGTCCACAAGGTAAGGTAGTGTAGTCTTCCTATACCTATCAGTTCTACAGTGGAATTGTGTTATCTGGTGTTTAGACCTGAGGTTTCTGCCATGTACAAATGTAGGCTCACACGATGCCAAATGATAGCAGAAATGTAGGAAAAAATTCGAAAAATACATTTGTTAGAACTGAAAGTAGCGAGTTTCGTTAAAAATGCATGTCAACAAACGGTTACCATGGCAACACAAAAAAAGGAAATTTTTCCAAACTTTGTAGAAATTTGTTTCCTACTAAATTGTAGGAAAACTCACAAAATTTGGTGGCTCTAGCGTGAGCCGTCAATTCTAGCGTTACCCGAGATGAAAGTTGGCACTGGCTTCAAAAGCCACAAACCACCCCCATTGCAAGTATCTGTCAAATTAAATCTCCTGCCACTTTACTTTAGAATACCATAACATCCTGACACCCTACTAGTACTGTATTCAATAACTACGGACACTCACAATCACAAATTTAACACGCAAACACAACAAAAACATATGTTTTCATGAATTTCTACTTGGGTAAATCAGCTAGCATTCATTATGTACTGGTAACTGCAAGACTTCCTACCTTCCAAGGCGAAATCTTACATAGACATCACCATCATCATCAATGAATCCGACAGATCCAGGCTGACCCAAAAGAATGACCTGTATAATATATACATGACTATGTCTTGTAACATGTAAGTTATCAAACAGGTATGAGTCATGCATGTACAAAATGATAATAGTTCAAAAGCTTTTAGAACATCAGTCCACTAAAATCTAATTAAATGTATTTAAAGATACTTACATTACATAATAGATGACTTCAAATGATTAATTTTGCATAATTTGCAAATTTAATGTCACAAATATGAAATTTCACTCATTTACGAATGATGCCATGCATTGCAGCTAAGCTCTTGCTCAATAGATTAGCAAAAATGTGTCATACATTGTACTTCAGCTCTCCCTCTGCCAAGAGTCCTAGTATGCAGCTTTTTCCTTCCATGAAAGTAAGCAGACCCCAAGCATCGGGTGTACAGAAAGTGTGAAATTGAATGAAATG
The DNA here is from genome assembly GCF_000003815.2 of Branchiostoma floridae. Classification (NCBI taxonomy): domain Eukaryota; kingdom Metazoa; phylum Chordata; class Leptocardii; order Amphioxiformes; family Branchiostomatidae; genus Branchiostoma; species Branchiostoma floridae. The sequence continues at coordinate 35,301,879 of NC_049979.1, read as the reverse complement.
GAGCGGAATGGAATGAGATGAATGAAATAGAATGTACAGAAAGTGCGAAATTGAACAGAATAAACAAAATGGAATGTACAGGAAGTGCAAAATGGTGAGAAATGGAAAGCAATATGAAGCAAACTAAAACAAAATCGATTATGGAAAAGATAAATGCATAATTATATAGAACTCTCAACGTGGATTTTCAGCTCAAAATATATTTCCGTTTTGGATATTAATAAACCGTTTTGGTTTCGGATATTAGTTCCATTTTGTCTGACTACAATTATGGTATTATGTCACTAGAGTGAGCCCAAAACATATTATTACTTTAACAAGAAAAGCTGAGAATAAAATGTTTCAGTTTGAACAGGAAAGCACCTCATACAAGTGTTGAGTGACCCAACAAAAAGCTTTGACTGGCAAGTAATTGAAGTGCGAATTGTACCTTCTCCATGTCTACCTTGTACCCTCCATGTCCATCCTGCAGACTTTTCAGCTGGTCCAGACTCACACTAATCTTGACCAGGTCTCCTCTGGCAAAGTCTGACCTTCTATTGTTGTTGAACTCTTCCTGCATGTCTGCCAAATAGCCAAATAAACATTTATTAGTTAAAGGGAAATTAAGGTCTTCCAGATATAACCAAAACATCATACTTACTAATAGCTAAATAGCTTTTAGAATGATGATGGATTGCTTTTTTTCTTCTTTCTAGCACGGGTGGCTGCAGACATATACATAATGTAAGTAGTATGTAGTATGTAATATACATGTAGGGTTAATGACCCGCCCTGAGATGTATACTGACTGCCATAATATAATTCATGGCCGATTCCTATAACCACCGAATGAAGCGACTGTGGACAAGTTTATCTATGAGGTGGTAATTGGAACAGGACATAAATTATGGCACCGTACACACCAAAGGAAAGCGGGACATTAACGTTATCATCATTTAGACATTGTCATATATCGAACTGTGACAACTCAGCTCTGGAGAGCGCATTACATTTACCTTACATAGAAACGTTAGCTTAATCTTATAGTCGAGATCCCGTTTGTTCATCTGGCCCTTTTTCTTGTTAGCCGAGCGGATTCCTGCTCTCCCTTTCGAACCCTCTTAACTGTGTGGCTGGGAAAAAGCTCACCACAACTCCCTGCACCTGCTGTAACGTCACTGTTTGTGATCTATTCGCATGTTTTATTCACCTCTGTGAATTGCGCCCCATTTGTGGTTCTCGTTCCCAGCATTGTAAGGATTCCTCTACTCACAATGCCCTGAGAACGAGACCTATATCCCGGATGTGGGTCGTATACGGGATATTAATGACCTGGGTTATGGAGAAAATGGAGCCTTCTGATTGGTCGACTTCGTCTGGCTATATGATAATACTTCATTTGTATTGAAGACAAATCAATCACCAACTTTCGTTCTTAGACTTCTGTAAGTTACAATTATATTTAACAAAAATCTATCAGATTGTACATTTAAATTTTGCATATTCAATTCCTGGAATCCAATTCATGGTTCTTACCTTTAAGACTTGCCCTCTTGACAAGCACAGGGTCCAGTGAATATGTAATATTATGGATGAAAACAATCTTCCTAGAAGGATTGACCTTTGTCACCAAGCCAACCTTTCCTGCAGCCTGGATGAGATTTAGTGAATCATTAATACTTTATTACAATCTTGCTTTTACCCCCAACAGCTTACTGTATAAAAATTGAATTTACATAGTTTGTTGAAGAATAATGTCTTTTTGCTAAAAATGAAATATAATGTATGTAAATCTTGAGACTGTAACTTACAGTTCATAGTAAAAAAGTAAAGCTAGAATTCTTTCTACATTGAATACATAGTTACTAGTTATAAAGTCTGTACTATGGCTGTAAATATGTCAAGATATTAGACTAAGCCTAGCTTGTCAGTAGGACTACATGTAGCCCTTTGAAATGACTGTGCATCCTATGAAAGATGCAAAACATTGAGGAAAACAATTAACAGTTACAGATCTTGTATGAACTGCAGACATTTGACTTACAGCATAGAATACATCATCCCAAGGACCAGCTGCTGTCTGGACCTGTTTGATCCTGGCCTTGTCAGCATCAACCTTTACCCAGTGGTTCACGTTCAGCTCACTGCTGTCCTCTTCAACAATATCCTCTGGGTTCACTTTCTCCAGACTTGCTGGGTTGATTATCCATCTGGTTGTAAAAAAGGAGATTGCTGTTTGGCCTTGACCTATTGTTTGCTTGATATCATTCAGTTTAGAGACAGTTTTGAGTGCTGCCTTCACTCGTTGACCATTGCTGTGTCAAAATTCTATTCAACCTGCCTGGCAGACTTAATTAAGGAAATTAAGGAATTCATCACCAATGACATGTATCATTATGATATGTATAGTATATTACATGATAATACAAAGTATACAAAAAATTTGTTCTAATCTTAACCTGAGGCCATTCTGGAAACAGGTGAAAGCATCGCCATCAATGTCAATGTATTTGATAACTCCGGCTGTCTCCATTATCTGTAAAAAAAATGAGTACCTTATAATGATATAGGTTACACAAACAAATTTTTAACTTTCTATAGGGGAAAGAAAAGGACTACAGCTTAGCCCTGACAAGTGTACATGTATAACGATATTCTGTTTTATGAAATGCCCACCACCATCAACAATTTTAATCATCAACCACAGAAAGGGAGATTTTCAAAATTTGTTTTTAGACTGGGGTGATGACTCAAAATTCCATAAATCTAATGACAGGAATTGTTTTGGAATCATCTATTCAACCATTTTACATGGGCTGTTACAATGGGAGTCCATTATTGCAGGGTAGAGTCTTTTTTAAATTCATTTTTGGACTATTAAGAAGTGTTCATTCTATGACTCACATTCCATGTAGGGTGCACAGATCCACCATGACCATGCTGGTTAGCTGTGAATGTTTCAACATCCACTGCCACCTTCACACAGTCTCCTGCCTTCAGTTGGTGGACAACTTCCTGCTCTTCCTCTGTTAACATCCAATGTAACAATTAAACAATTACAGTAAAATAAATGCATTTAAGATTGCAGGGATTTACTTTCGCGGCAGCGGGAAATGGAGACTCAGTCTTCGCGATCGTTTTAAGTTCGCGGTAGTCACATAGTATTACTGTAATGGAAAATGTTTGTGGTGTTCGTGGTGAAGTGGCCACCGCAAAAACTGCGAACATAAAACTACTGCGAACATTTCTGCATTTACAGTATAGCTAAGCAGCTAACAATATTTTCTCCATTTAATGACATTTCAAAGTATAATTTTATATCTAATCTATTTCTGGTCAGACTAAAATAGAAAAATTGTACAAGAAATACATAATATTATATTGATAGGAAATGCACAAGAATTACATATCATTCAAGCAAAATATACATGTAATGGAATACAGATTTTGAACAGCTAAATATACTATAGATTCTAGTTTATTTTAATTAATGGTGTTAAAAGTCTTTTACACAATTATAAAAGTGCCGTTTGCATGATTGTACATTTTTGTAACGTCAACATAAAACAAATAAAGATACTTCCTTTACCTGACGGCACTTTAATGAGAGCTGCACGGTTGATCCACTGTAGTTTACTTTGGAAGTGAAACTTAACCTGGACAAATCGCTTTAGCACTTTCTTCACACAGCCTGTCTTCCCAGGACACTACATGCATGGGATGACCATGACATATTAAATAAAATTTTACTATCAATCGGAAAGTAACACTTGTTAAATAAATGGGCCTCATCAAGGAAACCTCCATGGCCTCATTAACCATAAAGTAGCATGGAAACTGATACAGTAGAGGATTGACATTGGTCCCATATGTTGTATGATTTAGCACTTTAAGACAATAGTTTCCTCTGAGGCACCTGCACCTAACAAAAATTGTATAATACATGACATTGTACATGGCAATTCCCTTATTGATATATCTCACTGGACTGTGAGGAATTTCACCAAAATTTCGAAAAGCAATTCAGAAAAACCAAAGGGTGCAAACCAGTTGTAATCAGTGGCAATTTGTTGCCTGAAGTCGCAATTTTTTAAAATCTAAAAAGCCCTAAACAAGCTTGCTAAATCGGATTTTGAGCTGAAACCATCGGAAGTAGGATTCATGTGGCTCAGTGTGAATGCTCAAAGTCACATTGAAGTCGGCTAAACCGCTAACCACCTTAGGTAGTTCGAGGTATGGCCGGCTTCAATGTAACTTTGACCGTTCATACTAAGCTTGCCAAATCAGATTTCAAGCCAAAACCACAGAAGTCGGATTCATGTGTCTCAGTATGAACGGTCGAAGTTACATTGAAGCGAGCCAAACTGCGAACCAATTAGGCAAACCAATTAGTTTCAAAATGTGGTTCTGCGAACTCGCGGTTCCAGTATGAACGCAAATGTGGCTTGAAGCCGGCTAAGTTTGCATACTGACCAGGTCATGGGTCATGTTGTCATCTAAGATTTACAAGTACTAGGTATTTTCTGCGCCAAAGTAGCTTTGCTTGTTGGAATATTTTGCAGATCCTATGGCAGACACTCCAGGAGAGTTTTGTGTTCAACAGGGCAAAACTCCCACCCTACATGCACACGATCGTGAAAAATGCTAAAAGAAAATTAAATAACTCAACCTTGGGGTCCAACCAGAGTAAAAAATGTCTAAATTCAATTCTAACCGTTTTCACCCACAGAATGGGATAAACATTGATATATCATTGCAAATCTATAATGTCTAATTCATGTATATTATAATTATTATGGCGGCCTTGCCGGCTCAGGTCAGGAAGCCACGATCAGCTTTAGGTCTCACACCACAGAATAGGATACAGACTTGGCTTCCCTACTACTAACGTCCCGCGAGACATCCAGCAAACTACCGCAAGGACCTATCAAGCAGAATCGTGCCACTGGCAGGCATTTAGCGACATCTAACCGGACCATGAAATCTCGCAGTAGACACCACAAGAACTCTACAAAATCTTGCGGGATTGTGCTGCAAAAACCTGGACTGAATGCAATCCAGGGCCTCGTTTGTATAATAAAAAGATAGTAATAAAAGCCTTCTTTTGCTAAGAAGTATCACTATAATAGTACAAATATTAGATTCCAAACTTTGACCAACTTTTGTCATTTGGGTAGACAACCGATTCTGTATGCAAATAAGGACCTCATTTCCATAATAAGTGAGAATTTTTTATAATACATATTATTAATAAGGTTGTAAAGGTCAAGAATAATCATTAGTATAATCAATATCAATAATACAATCAAAAAATTTTGTATTTTGGTGTTGTATAATTAAGGGTTAATGACCCGTCCCGAGGTGTATATGGTGTCATAAAATCACCTCGTTCGCTTCGCTCACTCGGTGGTTTTATTCGGTGGTTATAGCAAAGGCCCAGGCGTTATGACACCATGTACACCGAGGAACAGGCAGGTCATTAACGTTATTACTGGGCTCGAAATTCATTTTGGGCATTAGGTGCACTGGTGCACCCAGCTTAAAAAATTGGGTGCACCAAAATATTTTTGGGTGCACCACTTAAATTTAAGTAATTACCTAATAATTAAGGGTTAATGCGAATCCGTATTACATTTTATGCTTTATTGCCCATTATATATCCATCAGAGATCGGAATTCTTCGGCAATCTTGCAGATTTACTTGGTCATCGTGTTAACCTTAATAATATGTCTGACAATGTCAAATTACATTTTATTCTCAGAGGTTCCGCATTGCTACCTTCTGTTTACAATTTTAAAACGATGCTACTCACGCAAACTTACATTGAGGACACTAAGCGCTTCTAGATCTGCATGACTGCAGTCAAGTTGATATAGAAGTCCCAGCTCTAATTTTGTTATTTCTCTTTTTTCATATGTACCCAATTAGGCCAATTGATACTATCATATGTCTTGGGGTGGGGGGATATGGCGCCCTGATATGTTGACCTAGATTACTTAATGTTATTAATTTATTTGTATTTTGTTATGTGGCGCTGTTAAAATAAGTTGTTAAACTTGAGTGCAGCGCCACATTGTCCTTGTTCTGTGTTTTTGAATAAAGAAAAAAAAAAAAAAAAGGGTTAATGACCCGCCCCGAGGTGTATATGGTGTCATAACGCCTGGTCCTCAGCTATAACCATGGATTAAAACCCACGAGTGAGTGAAGCGAACGAGGTGGTTTTGTGAGGTGGTTATAGCAAAGGACCAGGCGTTATGACACCATATATACCGAGGAATAGGTGGGTCATTAACCCTATTATCATATAGCCTACTCACACTGACCCATTTAAGAGTAGAATGGGTAGAGTAGAGTTTCCGGTTGAGTAGGAGCGACAAATTCCTTTCTAAAACATACATCTTTTATTCAGTACATAAATTTGAACAGTGAATTTGAACAACATAAAACTTGGCATGAAAGTTCATCTGTGTTGGTAGAATACATTATAGAAATTGCTAAACTTTCTTTCCAACACTGAATTAATATAGGGACTTACCCTAAATTTTCGGCCAACAAACAAAGAGAGAAAGACCACGTGATTAAGGCATTGAAAGTGTGCGGCTACCCAGACTGGGCGATTAAGAAGGCTACTACACCAAGATCAGAACCCCAAAATAACACCACCCAAAACCGGTCTTCTTCCCAAACAAACAGAGGTCTTGTCGTTTTGCCCTATTTGAAAGGAACCTCAGAAGCCCTTAGGAGGGTCTTCAACAAATACGGGATTAAGACCTGTTTCAAGCCGACACGTACGCTCAAGAAGTTCCTAGTGGCACCCAAGGACAAAACTCCTAAAGAAAGTAGGTGTGGGGTGGTGTACCACATCACGTGTCAAGGGAAAACTAACAAAGGCCCTTGTAAGGAAACGTACATTGGTGAGACGGAACGTGCACTGAAAACTAGGTTCTGTCAAATCGTCTGAGGTGGCGCAACATATACATATAGAGTCTCCAGGACATTCCGTTTCGTTGGACAAAGTCAAAATCTTAGATTCAGAACAGGATTTCTTCGCGCGAGGAGTGAAGGAGGCAGTGTACATTAGAGCCCACCGGCCCACACTCAACAGAGACGGGGGGCGGCACAGACTCTCTGATACTTATGACCCCCTCCTGCAAAAGTGGCGTGTTCCTGACGTCACTGCTGGAGATAGAAAGGGTCATTCTGTGAACAAGGTCGACGGAGTTGGCCGAAAATTTAGGGTAAGTCCCTATATTAATTCAGTGTTGGAAAGAAAGTTTAGCAATTTCTATAACATAAAACTTGTACGTGAAATGTATTTCTGTTCCAAGGCTTGAAATAAGAACAAAGTCGATTCATTATGTTATAAACTGTTGCACGCTCCGTATTTCTCCACTCGCCCATTCTTCAGTTTGTCGAGTTCGTTCGTATCAGGCGCTAAATCTCTGTCGGCTTTCCTGAGGCATTCCAGGATCCCTGTGCTTCACAGCTCTTGAGAATCTCGTTCACTACGAACTCAGACACGACTTCTCATTTTGGTCCTCCAGCGCCATGACCGCTACTCAATGTCGGTCCGTGGTGTTATGGTCGTCTGAACTTGAATGGGCGGGGGTGCAAATAATTTTATTTTCCATTTGCAGTTTAAATTGGACATGACTTGAAATAGATTTTATTGTCTTAAATATTATAGGTAATTTAATGTTGCTTTAAGACGGCAAATGTTTTCTTTGAACAAAGAAACACGCACTACCGATGTTAATAGAGGGAGCCATCCGCCCTGCCATGCCTGTACTTATTCCCCTATCTTGGCAGATGGACAATTCCTGGATATCTCATTCTGATTGGCCAGCGTCCTGTTTGTCTGTCCTTCTGATTGGTTTAAACTTTCAAAAGTTTTTAATGTACACATGCAATAATCAAAAATTTAATGCACGGCTGTTACAACCAGCATGAAATGGGGACTTCTGATTGGCCCACATCCCCTGGCTATATGATAATAAAACTTAGTTACATGCTATCAAATTCTTAAACAAGTACCATGACAGACATTTTTATTATCTTTCTAACACTTAGATGTCAAGAATATGATGTATAGTTACTAGTATACTTGATATCTTTTCATACATAAACCTAAGAAAATATTTGGGTCCACCCTGTGCACCAGGCACAGAAAATAATTGGGTGCACAGCTCCAATTTTGGGTGCACCTGGGTGCACATGCACCCAGTATTTCGAGCCCTGTTATTATCATATAGCCTACCCAAACTTGCAAACTCCTGTATGACGCATAGATCCCTTAGTACTATATGCACGTGTGAATTCCGTTGTTCTTTGATACATACATTTGTAAGGAGATTACAGATTGCATTTTGAAACCAAAATTTCCACAGAAAATATTCGAAACACTGTTGTCTTTGGCTTTTTAGAACAATAAAACTCATCCCCCTCTTGCAGTCTGTACTTATTCTCTCTGCTCTGGCATATGTTTCGCTCCTTTTGACTGGCCAATGCTTGCATATCCCCAGCCTTGTCAAATCAAGCCGGCAGCCGGCTATTTTTCCCCGCCTACTTTACATTTTTCAGCCGCCTACTTTTGTTACAAAATCCCCCAGCAATTTGTCTTCAAACCTCTGGCAGTTTTCTGATAGCTTACTGGGTCTTTGGGGATCTGAAAACTGTCATTTTGACGAATGTCCCACACGTGTATTAGGTTTTCTCTGTTGTTTACATTATCTGAGCTTGCAGCAGACACTGCCACCACACCTCCAAGGAGGCGGAGTTCTAATATCTGGACCTTTGAGTGCATAGGCCTACATGTAGCTCTGTGTGCCTGTGACTATTTTCTGGACTATAACTAGAAACACAACATGCCTGATTGTGGATGGATTCTTTCACAAAATGGTAGAGGTTAATTCCAAGATATAAGCTGACAAGAAAAGTTGTCCAGAATACACCAAAAACGATGTTTAGGGGTCTAAATTTACAAATTTTACAAACCCCCCCTACAGGAGGGGGGCAACCCCCCTCCCGTACCTACCCCCCGCTTGCCACTTCGTGGCTCGCTGCAAGCCGCAAAGCGGCTTGCCTGCTACTTTCAGATATTAGTACTTTAAAAGTTTCTGACAAGGCTGATCCCTTATTTTCTTGTTTGTATTGCTCCATCTGATTGGCCAGAATGAATTGACACCAGCACCGGTGTCGATTTGCATCGACACTGGTGCTGGTGTCGATGCAAATCGACAACGGTGCCGGTGTCGATTCATTCTGACCAATCACACCGGCCTGGCCGGAATCAATATGTTACTGCGTCATAACCAACGTGGGACGGGTCCTTCTGATTGGTCCGCAGCGCCTGGCTATATGATAATGCTCTTTAATCCTTAACCTACAGCAAAATCAAGTTTATGTACATATAGTGGTGCGTAGCTAAAGCCCGGACTTGGAATTGGACCTAAAATGTTTAGGTCCAAGTCCAGAAAAAAACCTAAATGTACTGAGCCAAGTCCAGACTTGTAAAAAGCAATCTGTCACTTACATTTCCCTTTTTCTGTTCTATTTACCATTTAAAACCTTCCATGGACAGTGAAATTTGCACTGAGACAAAAAACTTTTCGTGTTTACACTGGCTGTATATAATTTGCATGATTATTTTTCACATTGCATTTCAACTCATAACATGCAATTTTATATGCCCCATCCCTCCTCCCCCTCAAAATAAAATTTCTAGTGCACATAATATGCAATCATTATGATGGGTTCAGGTCCAGACTTAAAGTCCAAACCTGAACCTGAACCTGAACTGCTGGACTTGAATCCGGACCTGACCTGAATATGAGTTTAGGTATGCACCACTATGTACATGTGTACATACAATGTAATTACATGTAAATACAGTGATACATGTCCATTATACATCATACCTGTATCATAGTGCAAAGTCTAGCAATAAATGTACTTGCTGCACTGCAGTATTGCAGTCTCCAACTAGTGGTCCTGTTTGTAGTTGCTTCAGCCTCTCTTCATCCATTATCACCCTGACCAGGTCTCCTTTCTTGATGGATTCTTCTCTCCCACCAGAGGTTTTAGTCAAACACCCAGCAAAAAGGGGTACCCTATACAGATACAATTGTTTATCAATGACTCTGGCCTCTGAGAGTATGACAGTCACTTTGAATCTAGCTAGATCAAGATTTGTGCTTTTAAGTACTGTAACTTACAGTAACTGTAAAAATCTGAGTCAGACGCTATCTAATGTATTCAAAGTCATTGAGGATATCACAATTATTTCACAAGTTAAGGATTATCAGGATATTGCAACAAAAATTGCTGACATCGTAATGTAATCTTACCATTCTCCATTGTGAAGGCGGACAAGAACATGATTTCCAAGATGCAGTGTAACTGTCCCGGGCACTCCAATGATCTACATGTATAAGGCAATTGAATCATTCAAATTAAAATAACTTTTAAAGATAAAACAGGCGAAAGTTCAACATTTCCCAGCGGTTACACTGTCTAAGACTTATTGATGTACATCATACATGACAGGGCTGTAGGGAATATGTTCGATCATGTTCAAGTGAGTTTCTTGTTTCAAATTGTTGGAAAGTGGAAAGTTGGATGCAATGATAGAAAACTCAAGCGGCAGTGGGAAGTATATGCATGCATATTTCAAGACGTCCTCATGACACAACTTGATATTCAATAAGCCGCATTCAAACGTGTGAATATTGTTGTGCAGTGTAACAACAATATTTATAAAATGTGGAAAAATGACCAAAAGCAGTGACTTTGTTTTTAAGCTTCGAACGCTCAGATATCGCATTGGCCTACGTAGTATCTTTTAAGCAAATACAATGCACAATCGTGTATCCTTCTTCAAGAAGCTATCGTAACATTTCCTCAATCATCATGCAAATGACTTCCAAATTTACATAATTCTCTTCATTAACTTTTCTTCATTACGTAATCATATGAAAATCAAGATCTAATTTGCATTTTTTTACATACAATGTTAACCACAACATTTTGCATTATCCAAATTCAAAATCTGCAACTGAAACACTCAAGACCTGTATTTCTACAAACTAAGTTTGTTACAAACACTCACAGTTACACTGCAGCTGCAGCTACAAATGGTAACATTTAACGCTATGTGTCACTGAACATAATATCAACCTTTTTGATGAATGTTAAAAGAACAGATAGCAAAACAAATACATGTACCTTCACCATGTCCTCATCCCAGAAGAGTCCTCTCTCTACCTGTAGTTTTCTAAAGGTGTCCCTGTCCAAAGTCACTTTTACCTCATCTCCCCTCTCCAGGCCACAGTCATCAATAGCATCTAATAAACCAGAAACTGATGGATAATAATTTCATTAATTGTGAGCTACATGTACATCTTCTTGGTTTTGTATTGAGCTCATCTGAATGATTGAGTACAATCAGGCAGTAATAGTATTAGTCCCTATAGTGCAAATTTGTGCCTAAAACAGGGCCTGGCCTAAAGTACCCGGGTGTATGGAAAAACGCTCATGTCCCAGAAAATACATGTTTCAATGAGAACTGCGCCAGAAGTTGAGAAAATTTGGTGTCCTTGAACAAAAAATCTTAATGTTAACAGGAATTTTTTCAACGTCCGAATCCAGTATTCAAATACTTGACCGTGCCGCACTTAGCACCCGGTCCGGAACACCACTGTATCAAACATTATCGCTGCCCAGGTATGACATAAACTAAAAATAATAATAGATACTATGTCACCTTGTGATTAGGAGGACAGATGATGATGATGATATAAAACCCTGATGCCCATTTATATTACATACATGTGATTATATTTTAGATATATTATAACCATTGTGACTGAAAACAGAAGATTTTGCACCCCCACTGTAAAAATTACCTGCAGGATGTTTTTCCATCATGATTTTCTATAATTATAGCCTGTATTTCAAACAGTCCACAAGTCAAAACAAATTTCAAGGAATGATACTGCACCTTCAAACTGATTGTACAAATTCATAGTCCAATTTTGCATAAATTCTTTCAAGTCCGGATCAATTATATCCTTATCCCCTGCACAAGACTTGCAGAGTCTACAGTACACACAGCCTGCATCTTTGCTCCTGCAGCCACAACAGCTGGAAAACAAAAGGGCAACAAATTATGATTACAATTAATTATAGATATTGCATTTTACTCAATATTCTTAGACAAAGGCCCCGTTCATGATGCAAAAAATGAAACGGTTCTATCAGTTTGGCCTGGAAATCTGACAGCAAACGACAGGAAACGGTTTGCATTTTGCGTTCACGATGCAAACTTGCAAACAGTTTCAGTTCCTTGAAAAGGCATGGTAATGCGACCTCTGACCCCTGAGGTTGTTGTAATCTTGCCCAAACTTGTACTTCTGTGTCAAATTATTGGTCTTTGATCGAAATTGTCTTACTGAAGCCGGGTTCTGTCATGACTTTGGAAATGCCTCTGAAAACATTGTGGTCCCGATATACCTGGTATGCCATCCTATGTGAAAATTCAAGCATCCAAGACGGTGAAACGCCGTTTGCGACAACCGTCCAAGGCGTCTTAAATTATTGGGGAATTCTTCTCCCTCAAGTCAAGACTTAGTGAATTATTCAAATTATAAGAGAATACGGACCAGGAGGACGCTTGGAACGGGTATACACGGCTGTCCGGACGCCGTTTCTGACGCCGCCCGGTTACAGCTCAAAGCTTTTATTGCGGTGTTTCCGCACTCCAAACAATCAAATACTAGTTTGCAGCCAGTGGAGTGCAGACCACCCACGACCATGTTGTAACTACGTAGTTATATTTTCTACAATGATTTGAAGTTATTCTTATTTCCTTGCTATCAAAACAAGTTCTCTCTGTTTCATAATTTTCTTTAATATCCCCTCCGGAGTGGGGATGGCGGTTACAGCTTGATTGACGTCGGCAAATCCAGCTTGCAAATTCTGGTAGGTCACGAGGTGCCAAATCATTTTAATTATAATTCTTTATAATAACAATTATAATTCTTTATAATAACAACAGATGTTTTGTGCACATCTTCTACAACGTTTTGGGAAGTATTTTTAGTTTGTAGCATCAAGATAACATTCGTAATTTCTTCATTTGCGTAAGTGGGGAGGGGGACACCGTAAGACACCAAACTTTTCCAACATAATTTGTGTCTAAAAACATCAACATAAACGCTAAATTTTCACTTACCGGTGCTTGAAAAATGACAGTCTGCTAACGGAACAACACTGAGTCTCTTCTTTTGACGGCATCTCTACATTTTGTATTTTTCTTCTTCTCTTTTTTTTACGTAGTCGCTGTATGATCCCATTCGGCCCGGCGCACGGAAAATTTGTATTTTCCTGATCGTCTTTTTTCGCATAAATTCCGTTGTTGGTACAAAGCCGAGCTCAACAAAATATCGTAAAAAGATGCAGCTTTTCCAAGAAGTGAAGTCATGCTCCAAGAGTGCGCAAAATTTAACAAACGGACCAAAATGTCCAAGAGACATCTATGTACTGAACAGAAGCTCTCCATCGGTCAGTGTCTAACGGTCGAGTGTGTAACGGCCAAAATCATATTTACCCGCTCAAATTTGCGCATGTGCAGCAGATAAAAACGGCACATCCCCGGGGGATAGGGAGAGACGGAATTCGGCTGCCGGCGTCGGAGATTTTATAGCCCCATCAGTCCCTGTTTCAGACGGCAATGGAATTGGTCTTTCAGCCGTCTGGGCGTCCTACATAAAAACTGACAAGATGGCCCGGACGCTCACGATGTGTCCGCGACCGTTTCTGACGGCAATTGACGTGTCCAGAAGGTTTAAAACGGGCCCAGACGCTGTTAGACGGTCGTAAACGGCGTCCAGGCAATTTCAGACGCTTGAATTTTCACACAGGATGCTATGACATTTCCACTAGATCTTTTGACACATTCCCCTGTGATATCAGGACTGCTGGCTCCTCAGTGGACCAGGATGCGGCCCGTTAATAAAAACGAATTTTACGATTGAAAAAGCGGCCGAAACACCCGAATGACAGATTAAAAATTGTACTTTTTCCCCGTGGCGCCACCAAATATGAACGCACATGCCCAAATGTAAAACGGATTGCGCCCCTTTTGCGTTCATGATGAAAATTCGCAATTCCGGATAACCTAGAAACCGTTTCCTCCCGAGAAGGTTCCGAAAAAAACATTTCACATCCGTTTCGGAGCGTTCAAGATGACAAAACTGAATCCTTTTCAGCTTGCCTAACCGATAGAACCGTTTCATTTTTTTGCATCATGAACGGGGCCAAAAAAGCCCAATGCAGGCAACCAAAAGCTTTGCCTGGTTTTGAAAAAAACTTGAGCGAAGTTTCCGGCGGTTTCCGGCTTACCAAAGGCGTGCATTCCCAAAACAGGGCGCAAATTTTCTGATATTTTTAGTAAAGGGCCTGTAACTTAAGGATCGTTTTGTTTACCCCAAAAATCTAGTTGCGCCGCGCGCAACCTGACTTTCTGAACAACTTGCGCACGGAGAAAACTACTTGCACGGAGGGGGTGCGCAAGTGGTTAATTCAAACCCTGTATTGTTTACAACCCACTTAAAAAAAAAACAATGGAATCAGTGACAGCTTTGATGATATACAACAAATTACAAGGCAGGCTACATTGTGTGGATGTCAGCAGAGCTTTGGTCCATACCTGCCAGGAGAACGAAGTGGCATGTTCTTCATACTGCACTTTGCTCCCTCTGCGGTGCATTTACCACATTGGACACATACTTTGGAGACTCCTTTCTTCCAGTAATGAAGACCCTGGGCACACATATCTGCAAAATGTAAAGAGATGTCTTGACAAATGTGTGAAATATTCCACCTTGAGTTATTTCATCAAGACATGGTCACTTATCATTATATTGCTGCAGTAATGACTACCACATCGGTAACAATTGCTGGAGTAAGATGCAGTGCAGAGAAGTTGTGATCTGCTAGAAATTCAGACCTACACTTAATTGTATATACTATTGGGTGGGCCAATTCATTTTGCAAAATTTACTTGTTTCTGGGGGTGGGTAACGGTACAGAACATTCAGGTCCGTGCAGGTCCGGTCCAGGTCCAGAGGGTCAGGTCCAGGTCCGGACCTGAAGCTGGACCTGATTAACTATGTGAATGGACGATACTCAAAACAATGGTTCATTTCGCTACAAAGAAATCTATTTTGTGGTGTATTCAACTCCCACTGGCTTTATAAAATCCTACAAGCCTTAGGCTACAATTGATTGTAAAACTTTGTAGAAATGACTATAGACTCTTCTCGCTCCGAGTTCGCTCTTGTTATTTTCATCGACCGGTAAGCCCCAAAATGTGTGTATGCCATTTTCCAAGAGGCCCAACATCCGGTCCACCAAATTTTTTCAGGTCTGTTTTTTCTGGACCGGTCCAATAAGAAAAAACGGTTTTGTTTCCATTCCACCAGCCCTACTTGTTTCAGTTTAAACAATGAGGTTTCAAGGTTTTCTTGATAAACCACACTTCTAGTTTTCCTACATTATTGACATCAAATCTAATGTTACAATTACCGTAATGATAAATGTTCATAATCAATGCTAATTTTATGCCACTGGTCAAAATCCAAGATGGTGGACAACGTGAATGCAAAATCGATTTTTTCGTAACAACCTTATATTTTTCACAAAAACACTATTTTATTCAATTTCCACTGAATTTTGGAGTTATATGATGTGTAAGAAAACGTAATTAAAACATCAAACTGTCCATCCAAGATGGCGGACACCATTTTGACATCAACGTGACTGTCTTCAGCAGACTCAGATATCAATAACCTAAAGACACCTTAAGTTTTAAGTTGATTTAATTTATTAGTTTATTAGATCTATATAATAAGTTAATTTACGTTAATTTCAAGACGGTTTTACTTTTCGTCAATGATTTCTACATCGTATTACATCATGATAGCGATACCAAAATTACAGGAAAGATGAATTTGGTGATCATACACCCAGCCCTTTGGAAATTACAAAGGGCCAAGCCAAATGAGCCGCCCCCCTCCCCCCACACACACACCAAAAAAAAAACAGCCACGGGAACAAAATAAAAGCCTGCTCTATAGACAGAGTTAAAACCTGACTGGTTCTATAGGTTTTGGGCAAAAGAATTTGCACTACACAATGCTAGATGAAAGTTTAACTTACCTCCCTGGTTCTGTATCTTCTCAACAGCATGAGGCTTCAGAATCCTGTTGATTTCTTCTCCAACCACCCTCACAACAATGTCCCCATTTTTTCCTACTCCTTGAACCCTGCCAATCTTTCCTAGGATCTGTTATACACAATCATTCAATATTTTGCAATGAATACATCAAACACATCCTCAGCCAGCTGCAGTACTAACAGAAAATGCCAGGTATAAAACTATAAACCATCATCAAATTACATGATCTTCTTTTCCATAACCACTACTCAAATACCAAATATCATCAAAATCCATCCACAGGTTCTTGTCAGTAAGTTATGCTCCTGACCGTACATACATACCCACACCAAAATTGTTCCAACATGGCATAACTGAAAACCTTCTTCAAGTTGGCAAATTTACATGTAATTAATCCAGGCCTCACCACTCAGGAATATAATAAAATAATGTCCACATAACAAGTCATGATGTAATGTAATCAAACATTATGAAATACAAAATTAATACAATGGAACATGGGGAACTGTAAATTGAAGCCTTGGGTATTTATCACTGGGTACTTAAACACTGTGACAATGTTTTCAGCTTTTAGGCCTACAAAATGTTATAATACAGACCAATCATATGGCCAGGGGCATCTGCAATGTGTAGCAGTTAAACATGGTGAAAGGCACTTTCTGATGAGTCTGATGTACAAACTAGAAAATAGAGAAATATTCTACCCACCTTCTTACTGTCTTCTGCCAAAACAAATTGCTCTTTTTGAACTTTCTTTACATTCGTCACATCTGCTGCAATTGTCAGCACGTCATCCATCCAAGTCACTTGCTCTAGATCTTTCTGCACACTCTTGACTATCTCCAGGTCTGTTGTAATTTTGACCAAGTCACCTTCAATGACTGCATCAGACTTTCTGTCTGGTGTCTTCACTTTCCGCAAGAGAGCTGAGCTCAGCCGCCACCTTGGACAAGTCAAAGATACAGTTTGTTGTTCTTACTTTGCACTAATCAAGAGACACGGCAAGTTTTTCATATAAACTCTTTAATTTGACAAGGGCGCACCTGTTGTATTGATTTTAAGTTCATTCAACCAGTATCCTGCATGATGTGACAGCTATTGTACTTTTCAGTGATTACACTTTTTTGCATGAGAACATGTTACAAGACTCTTTGTTGGGCCTCATTCATACTAAGCCTAATGCCAAATGGATTATGAGCCAAAACCACCAAAGCAGGATTAATGTGGCTCCATCTGAACACTTGAAGTCTCACTGAAGTCAGCTAAATTTGCAAACCACCTCCCATAGGTAGTATCTATGTGGCTCACGTGAATCGCATCTTAGTATGAATGCAGATGTGGCTCGAAGACGGCTTAGTTTGCATTTGGCCCACAGTCATGGGTCACGTGTTCATATGAAACTTTACATGTAGGTATTCTCCACACCAAAGTAGTTTTGATGGAATATTTCGTGAATCCTATGGCAGACATGACGCTAGAATCAGCGAGTTTGTGTCCTGAGACACGCAGGTACTTCATCTTCAGGGGCGCAGAAATTAAGGGGTAGCTCAAATACTAACAGGTACACAACTCTAAGACGGGTAACGGAAGAATAGCGTAATCCATTCTATGACAAGCCCCACCATATCTGGAGATATAAAGTGCTGGCGCTGGGGAGGGGGTGCAGAATGTAGTTCGAACAGGTTTGCTGTTGGACGTGATCAAATGTCTGTGGAATGCGACTTACCTGATTCAGACTTGCAAGGCTAAATAGTAAAATATTCCGAGTGCCACACCCGCCCCTCTCGCCCAAGCTCAGAGTGGGGATAAGTTGAAAGGTATGCGGAAAATATGAAACCCTCATCCTGAAGCTGGGCGTGAGAGGCTTGAACCGACAACAAGAAACAAACCTAGAGGGGGGGGTGGGAGGGTACCAAAAATAAATATTAAAAAAAAAAAAACAACAACTACAACATTAATGACTAACATCCTTCTCTCATTTTAAGTTTTATGCCCTTGTAACCTCCTGATCCACATTGCCTCCCCTCCCCTGTCTCCTCCCCAGTAAGAAAGACGTATTTCTCTATTCTGGACCTTATATTTATACCCAAGCCCCCTATCTTCATTAGCATAAACTATGCTTTCACCTGGGGTCAGTGGAACAAAAAGATTCCACCTGGCTTTGGCGCGCGGGCCAGGTGTGGCACTCGGAATAGTAAAATATTCCGAGTGCCACACCCGCCCCTCTCGCCCAAGCTCAGAGTGGGGATAAGTTGAAAGGTATGCGGAAAATATAAAACCCCTCATCCACACCTGCCCCTTCATCGGCCTTTGATACCACACTCTCCCCAGTCTTCTTCCCACTCATCCCCCCTTTTTCCCCAATCCTAAACTTCCCATTCCTTAACACCCTTTCCTTATACTATTAGTCACATAACAAATACCAACACATCACCTTGCCTGTTCTTTTATTACAAACATTTTACACAGAAAACCAATCTACTCATTCTCCTTAAACAGGGGCACAAAACCCGTCAGATTGTTTAAATTCTTATACAGTTGCACAAGATTCTGAAACCCCCTTTCCTTACTTGCCTCTCCACTTAACACTTCTACCATATTCTGGGCCGGGCTATTCGACTTCAGCACCCTCGACAATTTCATGTAAAGCTGGTGGGTTGGTGTCATCCCAGGGTTTTCCTTCCCAGTTCACCCAAGAATGTGCTGTCTGTTTAGACTGCGCTGCTCTTTCCGGATCAAAGGGAGTCTCTAACTCCCACTCAGGAACAAGAAACTCATATTTTCTTCGAGCTGAAACAATGAGTAACGATAACTATCAATTTCAGAGTAAAAAACATTTTTTTTTTTTTTAACCCTGGGAAAACACCAACCCACAAAGGTGGGGATGAGGGTACTAGGAGACCCCTGGTGTTTACCACGGTGTTAAGCCAAACTAGAGTAATTTCTAAAAATTCTAAAGAAAACACCACATACTTTGTATATGAAAAAATACTCCAACTTTAATATATACAACTTTTCAAACTGGACCAAATTTCAACAACACTTGATCTGATACAAAGCCACTGCACTTGTTCTACAGGCTTTAACAACTCTTGTAGAAACATTTGAAACCAGATTGACGCTCATACCATGTCCGTTCCGGGTCACACCAAAAATCAACTATTTCACTGAACATATCTCAACAACATCTTACCAAAAATAGATATGTTACTACCATCACAAATATATCATAGACATCATTAACAAATATCTTCATGTAAGGCTTATAAATACTCTCTATATTCGACCACATATAAACGCCACTTTAACATCAATCTTCATATAAAGCACAAAATCATCTTTACCACATGTCAACTCAGGTCTAAGCGCCATTAACATCTTCACATAACGCTCACAAAATCATCTTTCTACCAATCACGTAAACTCGGCTCTAAAGGATCATTAACAAAACTTTTAAATAAGGCTCATACAATCATCTTTCTACAAACTCAGCTCTACCATCATTAATAATCTTCAAAAGATAATCATCGACTCATCTTTACCAACACCTATACATGCGGCTCTAATATCATGAGAAAACTTCATACAATGTCCAAAGATCATCTTTCTGTAACTCTAAATCAATAACAACTTGGGCGTGAATTATCATGAGGCAGAGCAAACAAATTCTTCATTACATTGTTCAAGATCCTTCTAACACTCTTCAATACATCACTTTCCTACTGGCTTCTATTTTGAGCCTCTCTGATACTGACCGTATCACTTGAGCCGTGGGCACATAGCCACCAAGTGGTTGTAACTACCACATTCGTAACACCTCCTGTTATTACCACTTCTCCCAGAACTTTTATGTACAGACATAACTTGTGGCTGAGGCAAGACCAAACCCTGAGGTTGCTGCATAACTTGTGGGTACTGCATCGGAAACATAGTGCTTTGCATGGGAAACTGGGTATTCTGCATGGGGAGTTGTGTGTTTTGCATGGGGTATTGTGTGTTTTGCATGGGAAAAAGTGTGTTATGCATAGCCAGAGGAAACTGTGTATTTTGGAACGGGAACTGTGGGTTCTGCATGGAAAAGTTCTGTGCCGGAAA
This sequence comes from Branchiostoma floridae, assembly GCF_000003815.2. Taxonomy (NCBI): domain Eukaryota; kingdom Metazoa; phylum Chordata; class Leptocardii; order Amphioxiformes; family Branchiostomatidae; genus Branchiostoma; species Branchiostoma floridae. The sequence goes on along the minus strand of NC_049979.1, from coordinate 35,281,564 downwards.
CTGTGTGTGTACTGGAAACTGGAAGTTCTGCCCTGGGAACTGTGCATTCTGTACTGGTACTGGCCAAGCTTGCACTGGTGCTGCCTGTATCACCGAAATGCTAGGTTGGGTGTCAGAATTGGAATCATCGCCAAAAATTGGGGCCAATCTTTTATTGACTTTACGCACTACTTCTGAAGAGAACACCTCTTTCACAGCTCTCTTTAACCTACTACTGTTCCTGTGTTCCCTCAGTTCCTCTGCCGAGGCTTGGAACTCCTCCAATTTCTTGTGTTTCTCTCTTGTCGCCGCCTCTATGAGATCGTCTACCAGTTGTAGTGTCGTAGATGCTTCAAACAGATCGTCAGGCCTTGCAGCAATCCTTCTCAAATCTTGTAAGATAGAGTCGACACTTCTTCTCCCCCTTGATATTCCATCTACAGTTGTTTGTATCCTCACTAACTGCCATAACTCCTGTAGCAGAAAATGGCAGCAAACAAACACCATATAAATACTCCACACTATTACACAAATTCACTGCCCCACAGGCCAAGCAATGTCGTCCGAACTTCATCACACGAACATTGTCACAGACCAGCGTCACACTGACCATTGTCACACAGACCATTTTGTCACACAGACCATTTTGTCACACAGACCATTTTGTCACACAGACCATTTTGTCACACAGACCATTTTGTCACACAGACCATTTTGTCACACAGACCATTTTGTCACACAGACCATTTTGTCACACAGACCATTTTGTCACACAGACCATTTTGTCACACAGACCATTTTGTCACACAGACCATTTTGTCACACAGACCATTTTGTCACACAGACCATTTTGTCACACAGACCATTTTGTCACACAGACCATTTTGTCACACAGACCATTTTGTCACACAGACCATTTTGTCACACAGACCATTTTGTCACACAGACCATTTTGTCACACAGACCATTTTGTCACACAGACCAGCGTTGCACAGACCAGCGTTGCACAGACCAGCGTTGCACAGACCAGCGTTGCACAGACCAGCGCCTAAATTATTCTCGTAAAACCTTGCAATGTTCCCCTTTAAAATACAACTTAGTCTAATAAAAACATCATACAAACACCAATCTCTTCCTGCATTAATATGCAAATGCCAACAGATTAACTACCGCTAACGCAGACCAAATACTACATAATGACTAACCACACACAATAAGACTAAAAAATCCCACTTTCACTATCTTCTATACCTGTACAAATAGCAGTACTTCTAAAAACATGCAAAATTTCCCCAAATGACACACTAAAATTTCCCAACACCAACGACAACACAAAGAAAATGGCGGCGACAAGAAAATTTTACAAACAAAACTCTTCACTACTTTCACAAACAAGCAAACCAAATATCTCAATCTTAACAAAAAACGACTACAATCTAATGAGTCGTAAACAAAATTAAACCGCTAAATCGTAACACAAACGCTGATTTTACCTCCTGAGGCGCATTTCCCGCTGTACCCTGAGCTTGCGGCGCCGGCATATGTGCAGCCACTGCCTGCGGAATCTGTCCGCCCGGAACCGCGCCAGGAGCTGGTATGGCGGCTGCGGCGGCTTGTGGTCCCTGTGGCGCTGCTATGGCCGCTTGTGGTCCCTGTGGCGCTGCTATGGCCGCTTGTGGTCCCTGCGGCGCTGGGGGTACTGCTCCCGCCGCTTGCGGCCCTGCCTGCGGACCAGGAGGCGCTGCCACCGCCGCCGCCGCTTGTTGCTGACCGCCCTGCACCGCTGCTGCTACCGGAGGCCCTCCCTGGGCTGGCGGGGGCGCTGCCGGTGGTGCCTGCAGGTTCGGTTGCTGTGGAGCCGCCGCGACAGCCGCCGCTGCCGCCCGTATGCCTCCCGCCCGTGGTTGTTGGGGTACTTGCGACATGCTGATACATATGCCTCCCTCCCGGCTCCTCCCCAGTAAGAAAGACGTATTTCTCTATTCTGGACCTTATATTTTATTATACCCAAGCCCCCTATCTTCATTAGCATAAACTATGCTTTCACCTGGGGTCAGTGGAACAAAAAGATTCCACCTGGCTTTGGCGCGCGGGCCAGGTGTGGCACTCGGAATAGTATAAAGGGTGCCGTAAATTGTGGACAACTATTGACGCAAATCATATCTGAACTGATTATGACAACAATTTGGGTAATAAAGTTATTGCTAAATTAAAACTTAGTTGCTGCCAAATGTGGCTCTAACCTTACAAAACTTAGCATGATACAAGGATGTGCAATTAATAACAACAAACCATAATTGTACACACAAAATGACTTACCCTTTGTTGATGCTTGGGAAGAAGACATGCACTTTATCCTCATTACTGTCAATCCTGGTGGCTATACCAACCTCTCCTACTGCCTGGGTAAACAACATAATACAGATTTAATTCTATTCGGATGTGTGTTGCAATTGAGACATGTCAGCCACTGTACACGAAGGGTATTTGAAATAATTTGTTTCAAGTATCAAGCATGATTCTAATGTGACACACTCAGACTGTACATTTTACAAACAAAAACAAATTGGCCAACAGTGGAAATTCGGGGCTGGTTATACCAGCATTTTGGCCACTGCGCCCACACACCCTCTTATCAACACTGTAAAAATATAATATTTTGCAACTACAGCCTGTGATCATGATGTGCTGATCAGAATTCCAGTCCAACCATTGGGTCCAAAGAATCTGACCTATAAATTATGGGTCACAAATATGCTGAGCCACCAGTACAAGCTATTGTGTACTTGACTTACTTGACTTATGTCGTCTGCCTCTATTCCTCCGCCACCCGAACCACCACCATGGCTGCCCAGTGCGAACTGCAATGTACAATTTACATGAAAGCTTATCAAAATCATTGTGATCAGACAGAGTAGTAACATGGCTAATTTTGTGCTCTTGTCTATTATCATCTACCTTGATAATCGTCACCGGGCATCACTGTTGAGTCATTCTCACTGAAATGTGCCAAATGCTGTTGCCATTTACAACTTGATATAGAGCAAATTACAAGCAGCACCATGGCCTTCTTCATTTTCCCACAACATAAAATGTTTTACAAAAGGTAAACCACAACATTTGTATTGGTTGATATCTTTGTAAGAAATTATTTAAGCCATGGGTGGTCCAATTCCTAACCAAAAAAAATGTCTGTTGCCTGAGAAGACAGGAAGAATTTAGATAGCAGCCAAAAATATAACAAATTCAGTTTCCAGAATGAATTTAACCTCCTTGGTTTCAGCAAGGAGCTTCTTTTGGGCTTTTGCGGCCTTCCACGACTAGCGTTTATTCGCGATTTCCAGCATATTGGGACTAGGTTCTTACGCGGAAAAATGCAGACACGGCATATTAGAACTTGACCCCGATCATATCACAAATCAGCACTCTCCCCTCAACAATACAACTCGGCACTCAGAAAATTGTATGTCCCGGGTCGGGGCAGGCAAACCGCTAGAGCATCACGTTATAGCTTGGGTAGGAAATTTTGCCATTGTTGACCCAACGTACACACTACGCGGAGAATTGAGCAGAAAATATAGTTTTATTTCTTCAATATACTAGGTATAATTGACGCATCTAGTGAGAAACGACTTTGGGAAATGTGTGTCTGTGGAATGAATATTACACTCGAAAGTACGTAGGACACCGCTTTATTGGTAATCGTTGGTGGACTGGACGTGCTGCTTGTGCAAATATATGTAACGTTAACGGATGAAAGAAGCAAGCTTTGAAGAAATACAGGAATTTATCACAATCCAAGTAGATTTATATACATGTATATTTAATATTTATGCCAATATATAACAGCTTTTTGCACTGAAGTTCGGTAGATATCAGCTGTCTTGTTGTGAAAGTTATCAGAACCCGCTAAACAAACATGTACTCGGGCATTTTCTGACGATTTCTTCATTCCAGGGCCATTTGTAGATTATTCTTTGGCAAAAATTATAGCAACCTGCCATGTAAACACATCATAACACACTGTATTTCAGTAGATTATACACTCCTTCATGTGGTTTCCTGTGGTTTCCTGTGTTTTCCTGTGGTTTCCGGTATTGAGGCTGACCCAATCATAGTGTCGTTAAAATCTCAAAACAGACATTCATTCTTCAAGTGCAACAGCATTTCCAGTATGTTTTTGGGTCATTTTGTTTGAAGCAAATTATCAGTCAATATCACCAACTCATATGTACAGAGTGTGTTTAATTAATTTCTGCCCAGGGGTACAAATTGGGGTGGGTACTGGTACAGAAAATTCAGGTACAGGCATGGTCCAGGTCCAGAGGATTAGGTCCAGGTCCGGTCCTGAATTCGGACTGAATTATTCGTCAATGGGCAGTGCTCAAAACAATGGTCCACCTCACTACAAAAGAGATACATTGTATTCACATAAACAATGCCAACTGTCTCTGTTCAGTTAGACTGTAGAAACAAATTAACTTGATAAAAACAAGAGTTTGGACACCTCATACCTAAATGAAATATTCTGATTATGCAAATGACTTTCACATCAGATTTCTGCATATTGATGCTTGGTTATGTAAGCCTTTAACTAACTCACACAGGTAACAATGTTACGATTCAATCATTTACTACTACATATTACTTGGAAGAATTAGGACACTTTCACATTAATTATGCAAATTAGAGACTTATTTACATAATTGGTGTCTGCAAATCATCCAACTGTCACATACTACATGTAATTATATGTTGCATGTATTTGAGTCCTATAATTGAAAGCACTCAACATATAGATTTTCCTCATTAGTATGCAAATTAAGTCTAAATTTGCATCACATGTACTTCATTATGTACATCTCTGCCAAAGATACCTGGATACTAATTATCATGGAAATTAATCATTCCAAAGTTCTGCAGCTGCAGTATCAAGGTCACACACCAGGGAGCCCCAAATCGACGTTGACCTTCCTCTTCCCAACCCTTACCCACATACTAGTACCAAATATCATTGTAATATATGCACATTCAGAGGTTCTTGACTTGTTTGACCACAAATATTGGAAAACACAGACAGACACACAGACACACTAAAGACTATACCTCCATTTTTCATGGATGTAATGACTATCAACTCTCCTCTAATTTGCTCTAGGACCAATAAGCCCCAAAACATGTGAACACCTGCCGTCATAGTGCTGGTATATGCTGTTCATTTTCTAATCTGTCCAATATGCGGTTCATTGATTTTTTCAGGTCCAGAAATGTCCAACAATAACAACCGGTTGTGTGCCAGTACACCGTACCAGTACCCACCACTAGGTACAAATATAAGGGATGGTTACTTTACCTTTTCCAGATCTGATTTAGATCTATCATGCATGGCACGCAATGTCTGTATCTCAACATCTTGAAGCTGTACCTGGTCCCCCTCATGGATCCACTGGTCAAAAGCTTCAGATGCAGCTTGCTCATCTGATAGCATAAAGAAGCACAAAGGTTAAAGACATAATATATGCAAAAAAGCGTGGCAATCAAAAAGCATTGCCATGGCGACGGTAATATCGTTTGTCTTTGTTATACATGTATGTGGTATCTTGATAGAGATGATTGAGGAATTGTATGCTTGATAAGTCATGGTCATGTTCCGGGCTGTATGTGCTAGTGTCGTAGTGTCGCGTCACGTTGTCCTTGATGTGCTGTCTAGTATGATGTTGTTAATGGTGTGGTTTAGATGGTGTTGTATATGGATTGGTAGCAAGGTCTGTATTATTAAAGTGAATATATTGTCACCTGTGTAGAATCAAATACATAGATGCGGTCTGTTGTAATCTATCACAATGTTCATGTGAAACCGTCTGTAATTTGCCGATGACAACAAATACCAAGATATTGGAAACAACTGCAACATTGAGGTATGTGCTTTTTCTGTACACCTTAAGTACATCGATATAGATACGCGCATAAAAGGAATGCAAAACATATTAGTCCCTACAATCTTATGTCTGTGCGTGTGAGTGAACCCCATTATCATATGAGCTTTTATGTTGTACTGTTACGTCCATAGCGACTTCTCTGAGCGGACCAAAGGTACACATGGCTGTACGCCAAGGTGATCATGGCCAACAGGAAGGATGTCGCTTCGTAACATGGTCCATGGCGGTGTGGAAATGCTCAGATCATATGCAGCAATGAAATATAACGTTACCCAATTAGCGTAATTTGCAATGTTATAGATTCTAATTACAGGGGGACCGCAAAATTCCACCGCAGATTTGTACTTTAGACAAACGACAACCTTAGCTGAACGCGCGCGCAATTACGGCATAATTTAAACGTCTCGTTTGTAAGATGCATATAACCTCGCACAAGTTAAATATTACCATAGAGAAATATCAAAACAATTAACAAAGTTGAAATTAGAAAGTTTATTTCAAGCATGCTACATGTTACATTGATATTGTGCAATAATCTGCGCCAGGCCAGATAAGTGTTGGGTTTCGGGTAATCCATTTTATGTCATCGGTTCCAAGGAAGCAAGGTATCTGGCTAACGCCGCAATGTTGACATCTATAGGTGTATGAATAAGCCATTCTATAACATCTGCTTAAAGATCAAGAGCTGAACGACCTTCTGTGACATACAGGGAGATACAACCAAGTTACGGTAGTTTGGTGCTTGCGGGTAAAAACTTCTCGGTTCCGTTGAAATACGGGTCAAAGATTTGGCGTTTCGTGGATCTTTAAACGTGCCAGCTGTGATTAAAACGCAAACGGACACTCCTTCATCGGGGACTTCCAACTTTGGAATACTCTCCGCGAGAGTAGGACGTGATTATGATGCAGAAGCCACTGTTCATACCGACTTAGTTTTGTTCCGTGCTCCTCGGTGTACTTGTCACTTCGGTGGCAATTCGGGTCGATGACCTGTTCCGACCCTCAAACGCGGGGCGAAGAATTTCTTATCCTGAACTTTATTCTTTATCCAAACAAGGACTTCCAGGCCCTTGTCCCAAGAATTTTGCTAGTTTTTCCCATACGTCCACGTTTTGGTGCAGTGACCCAGCGATGAACGATTTCATTTGGTGTCCCGGAAGGGTAGTGAGGTCGGGTTTACGTCAATCTGGAGGGTACCGCCTCTTCCGCCGGGACACGTGTTCGTCGGGCCCATGCCAGCCACGGGGTGCCCTCCCATGTGACCTACGTGGTGGCTTTTGCCGTGCGTCTATGGCAGAATAACTATGCAGCACATTATCTTTTGTTACAAAACAACTGACAAAAGGGGAGGTAAGTTGGTCACTCATATGATTTGGATTGTATTTAGAAATATCTGGTGTATAGATGTCATGTATGCCTTCCTTTTACTTAGCCGTATTGTGTGATGAATGTGATGATTTGTATAAGCTTGCCGCTTGGTGAGTTGGGTGGCCGGGGCCCTTAACGGACGCTGGGCGCTACAGGGAAAACATGAGATGGGGCATCTTAGTTTAAAGTTATGTAGGGAGAAAGAGACATGTCATGCATTTGCATGAGCGTGATTATCGTCGCGATGGTTCTGCTCTGTTCTGTGAGTGTGAGTGGTTCTGTTCTAGTAATCAGTGGCGGTTTGTTTACATCTCCGTGGAAGGGGGAGGCGATCATGTGGTACTTATTTCCTCGTGGCCCTCTCTCACGGGTGGCTCTTGTTATCAGTAACGCATGTATTCTGATCTGTCAACTAGGCCTGAACAAACACAGAAACCGCTAAACCATGTGTAGGACGGTGATACCCAACTTTAATGCTCGTCAAAAAATGGACATCACTAGCTCTGTATCGTGGGCTGTCCTGTTTTGTCATCTTTTAGCACTACATCCTCTAATCAAACCTCTTTGTGACTAGGACGTGTCTTACTTGTCTATTATGCCTTCAAAACATTAACATCTTGTCAAATTATGCCTACCAACAGTTATGGGAAGACCAGTATAGGATCTCATAAGCAATGAACCGTCAAACGCTATTAGGTGACCTTATAAAACACAACAGGGCCGATCTCATCTCACTGACCATATCTTACCTCGAATTAAGTAACAATTATAACCGTCCACAGGGCCCCATCAGCAAGACCGAGCTGAAGTTAGCAGCCCGTTTAAGCTAGGGGCACAACCCGCCGTACGTGCTTTTTGTCCGTACGTTTTTTGGAGGTCACGTCCGCCACGTTTTTCCGAAAACGTGGCGAAGGACTGGTAAGAGCAGGGAGGGAGTACGTCTCAACGCACGTCTCTCGCACGGTTGCGCAAGCTAAGGTGTAAGCTATGTGGTCTGCACGCCACGCCTGGCCGTGAGCCGGTCGCGTACATCGTTCGTTGCGCAAGTGGTAAGTGAGTTGTACGTGCTTACAACGTACAATCTCTGTGCGATTTCCCACGTTTTGGCACGTAGACACCACGCAGTTGCAAGGCAAATATACAAAAGTAACGGTCTCCTCTGTCAGCACTGGAACACCAGTGCTGAAGTGGTCGTCAGCACTGGAAGTCCAGTGCTGAGCCGCCGTCGGCACTGGAAATCCAGTGCTGAGGCAGCTTCAGCACTGAATGTCCTCCTGTCAGCACTGGAAATCCAGTGCTGAGGACGTTTCAGCACTGGAAATCCAGTGCTGAGAACGTTTCAGCACTGGAAATCCAGTGCTGAGGACGTTTCAGCTCTGGAAATCCAGTGCTGACAAATATTCCGCACTGGAAACCGAGTGCTGAAGCCGCCGACTCTAGCGACACGACTCAAGGCGGCATGAGCTGCTGTTTACAATTATAACGAAATTAACCTGTCTAAAACGTCTTCAATCACGTTAGTAACTTGTCAAAACAACTGTGGTAACGTTATATACATAGATATCTACCGCAGCTCGAGCCGTAAACATGGTCCATTACTCATTCACCTCACATGTAACGCCATCGTCTAACGTTTAAATTTCTTGGCCAAAGGTCATTGGAAGGTCCCAATTTAGTTACAACAAGAGGGACACCGAAATGATTCCCGAAAGGGCTATATCTATCACATTCACACAATTCAATAAAAGCTCAAAGTCATGGCCTCTTTTTATTCTTTATTTCATGAAATAAAACTGTTGTTGTCAATGTCATGTGTAATGTCAATCTCCGCCAAACAAGGTAACAAGTCGAAAGGAAATAACTCAGCCGTACGGACGCATGCTACGAATGAATATTATGTTCAGCACTGGAACGTTCCAGTGCTGTATAATCGTCAGCACTGGAAGCCCAGAGCTGAAGTTTTTTCAGCACTGGTCTTCCAGTGCTGAAAAGTTCCCGAGCACTGGAAAATCCAGTGCGGAACCCGTTACTTTTGTATATCAGCACTCGGTTCCAGTGCTGACGCCGGTTTCAGCACTGGGTAACCAGTGCTGAATGACCTTTGAACTGGCTCGCCGCCTCTCCGCCGCGAGTTCAGCACTGGTACCCGAGTGCTGAAGGCAGTTCAGCACTGGAAAACCAGTGCTCGGAAAAGTTCAGCACTGGAAAACCAGTGCTCGGAAAAGTTCAGCACTGGAAAACCAGTGCTCGGAAAAGTTCAGCACTGGAATTCCAGTGCTGAGGGAGCTTCAGCACTGCAACAAGGCCGTTCAGCACTGGAAAACCAGTGCTGACGTTTCTTCAGCACTGGAAAACCAGTGCTGAGGCCGATTCGACCCATTGATTCAGCACTGGAACACCAGTGCGGAACCCGTTACTTTTGTATACTTGCGGTTGCAAGTACGGTGGGTTGTGCCCTTAGCTTTACCAGCACCAGTTGTGGCACGTAGACACCACGCAGTTGCACGTACGGCGGGTTGTGCCCTTAGCTTTAAAATGATCGGACCAGTCCTGCTGTGTATCTCAAGTACATCTTGATATTTGAGCCTACACGGCATGAAGAGTGTATTCATGTTTACTGTGCTATACCGTGGGCAGTTTGTTGAAACAGAGCTGCCATGCTGAGCCTGGGAGCGTACGCGTACGAAATTTGATCAGTGCTCCACCCAACAATAACGTTGCGCTCTTATAAAGCCGCGGAAGGGCAAGCACCCGCACTGGTATCTTATCCAGGTGCTTATACAGCAAACGGTGCGTGTTTTAATTTGGCATGTCAAAACCGCATAAACTTCCGATAAAATGAAACTTGACAGAGGTGCTTAGATCGAACCACCAGCCACCATTGATGCGTAGGAAGACTGAGAGGTCACAGGTCATGGGTGAAAGTTCGGGCAGCTAATTAATTGTTTTGCGCATGCGCCCAAAACATCACTATTATAGCTATGAAGAAAAGCTTCAGCTGAAATTTGCGATTGAGTTCAAACGTTAACTCTGTTTCAGATTAACAGAGTTCGAAACCTACCCAATGACACAAGATGAGAGTATTAAAAGAAGGTATGCGTCTAAAATTTCGAGTTCGACCTCTTGTTACTAGAGTGAAAGACCCCCCAAATGGTAGATACTGTCGGAATGTTGCCGGAAACAAAAACTAAAAATATAGCTGTCTATCAATTCACAAATTATGGTCATGACTTATTTTCTTTACAGTTTGCGTGTTTTCAGACCTTTATATAATACTTTTAATTCGTTCCCGAGAGCTGCCCGACCGCCCGGTTCAGGGTAATGTGACAGTAACATATCCCTTAACTTTGAGGAGTTTTGAAGATCTTACTCGAGTTTCATAAACTTAACCCAATGAGGAGATGTATTGGTTCTTTTAATTGAATAACATGTGTTGACCATTTCGCCTCACCTAAGATTAGGTAACAGAAAGTAGATTTTATGGAAGACATCTTTCTCCTCAAGACATGTTTCAATGACGAGAAAATACTGAAATAGAAAATATGTCCTCTTTGTAGCCTTGATTGTACTTGTAGAAGTGACACTCCTAAGGTAGTCATGAGTGAAGTTGTAGAAGTGAAACTTGGTTCGTAGTTGTAGAGGTAACACCTGTGTGACTGTGGTAGCCTATATGTTAGCCTGGTATCCAAACCCCAGCCCGATCTCAAGTATCACGAAAGATTTGAGGTTGGGGTATGGTATCCAGGCTACATGTTGGCTATTATAAAGGCACTTTGCGCACTGTGCCTGCTTGAAATTCAGGAATAAAAGACTTGTTGGCTCAAAGTGATAGGTGACCATCGTTTGTCACTACAATATTGTTGTTACAAGGTTTTTATATCCATTTTGAAAATTTAGGCATCTTGTTTTTTACTCATCTTGTTTTTTTATCGTATAAAATTTGGAGTCTGTAGGTATGTCACCCACAAAATGTACTTACTGTGGCCTTACTGGGTTCCCTGTAACTAAGACCATATGGATTAACCATTTCTAAGTCTCGCGCGATGAGCGGGTTAGATGCAACAAACCTTACATGTGGGCTCAATCCGTGTCGCAAACTGGACTGGCACGGACCTCACTATGAGCGCTCCGGCTCCACCCGTCCTGCGCGGAGATGCCACCCTTGTGGGGCAGAATTTGTTAGATGTTGTTAAAGCGGTGCGGGGAGAGGCTCCCCTCCTGGAGGAGGCTCTCCTTGCTAGATTCGAAGCCGACGTGCCGCCCCGAAGCCTCAGCGACGACGAGCTGGCGGAGCGGCTGGAGACCCTCACGGGAGAGAACTCCGTTTTCCTCCTAGACATGACGGGAAAGGACCTCAAGGCACACGAGACGATCGTCCGCTTGGCGCACTTCTTGATCATGGCAGCCAACGATGCCGCGGCACCCAGGCAGCCGATCCGATCATCCAAGGCCGGCAAAACCGCAGCCCAGGCGGTCGCAAACCTCCTGGACCCCACCGACGAACCGCCCCGAGACTGGACCCGACGCCACCAGTTCGTCCGGCCTCCCTCCGCCAGCCAAAAAGGCAAAGCCAGTCCCACTGGAGGGGGACTCAAGCTCCGGTAGCGAGAGCGATCTCGAGGTTAGTACGGTTTTTCCGGAATGTTTTTTTTTTTTCGTACACCTGGGTTTTGAAAGATGTATTAAGTACTTGATGCATGGGCCAACCGCGGACACGAACGAAACAATGCGGTATAGTGCTGGCAGGACAGGTTTAAGTGGTAGCCTCCGCAAAAACGTTGACACAACACTTTGTTTTCCTAGTATAGGCAGGCGGGTCGAAGTTGTATCTCCCCGCAGGAAGGAAAAGACAACATTTTGATTCCTGGACGAGCGGGTTGAAGTTGTATGACCTTGTATCTCCCCGCAGAAACGGAAAAATGACATTGTATTTCCTGGACGGGCGGGTTGAAGTTGTATCTCCCCATAGAATCGAAAAAATACACTTTGTTTTCCAGAACAGGCGGGTTGTAGTTATATCTCCCCGCAGACACGAAAAAACGGCATTTTGTTTCCCAGGACGGGCGGGTTAAATTTTTATCTCCCCACAGACAGGAAAAAACGACACTTTGTTTGCTAGGATGGGCGAGTTCAAGTTACATCACCCCACAGAACCGAAAAAACAACATTTTTTCCTGAACGGGCGGGTTGACGTTGTATCCCCGCAGAAACGGAGGAAACGAGTTTGTTTCCTTAGCTGATCGGATTTGAAGTTGGTAACTATGACGGACATGAAAGACATGAGTTGTTCCCGGCGTATGAGAAAGGACCTATGCATGGCTTGACACGAAACGAATGAAACACGTATTAGTTATCCCCCAGTCGATTTTATAAGTACGAACCTATTCGCTGACTTGGTACATAGTGCGACCTAAGTTGAAAACTTCACCCACAAATACAACACAGGAAAGTTTGGCTTCCCCCACCAGCACCAACAAAACGACGTCGTTTCTCCCCGCTTGCGAGAAAACCATTAGTTTCTCTGTTTTTTTCCGTCCAAAAATTAACCTGCCCCAGTTCGGTTTCCCCCACCTCTTGATTAGCTTGTGCAGATTTCTAAGCACAGGTTAAAAGAGGGTGACTGTATTCAGTGTATTCTCGCCTTTTTCAAATCCAAAAGTTTTTAGCTTCGCCCAGGTGGCTTTATTTTCTATTCGTGAGAAGACAGTTATCGCACCGGGCTTCTAATTACATCCAGGCCTAGCGAGAGACAAACCGGGGTGTCAGCAACGTGCTCTCACAGCATGAAACAAGTCTTCATTATTCCCTAATCGATCATAACATTCCACCACGTCACAGTCGAGTGCCGACAAAGGCTCCCTACCGTCCCGGGTTTGGTAACATGTGTCAGCCAGAACCGCCAGGCCCAAATGATTGCGGCAGCGAGCGGAAAATTGGAGCAGTTGAAAAATAAACCTGACGTTGTTTTCATTTAATTTTCTCTTTAGGAGAACTCACTTCAGCGAGAGCTGGACAAGGCGAAGGAGGCGTGCCTGGACCCCCTCGTTCACCGCTACCCCGCAAAACTCCACGGGCCACTGCTGCGCCTGCAGGAGAAAGCCATCCGGGTCGGGGCCAAAAGGAGCGTGGTTGAGCGCTATAAGAACTTAGCGAATTTCGTCCTCGAAAACCCCTCGAAGACAAACATGTGGTAGCTGGTGGCCGTAGGGGCATTCAGACTAGTTCACAAGGTCTTTCTATACTTCTGGCGGTTTTCGGCCAGTTGTGCAGTTAAACGTAAATATGGGCCATTCTAAAAAGTAACCGAACAGTTTGGACGTACCGAACTTAACAATGTTTTATACATTGTATAAAAAATGTATTCGCAATTAATTCATGGGGATGTTGTAGTTTTGCAGATTTTTATCAACAGTTAGGGACTACTGGATCATTTATTCCAGCAACTGGACGTAAAGAAACGCTGTATCAATGTTCATACCACTAGGGATTGACAGTTGCTTTAATTAGATTCATCCGGTGACATTGGCCTTGACACTACAGCCTGCAAAGATTCAGGAAAAAAATCTGGAAATGGGTTCAACCGACGTAGCACTACAGTAGAAAACAATTTTGAACATAAAGAAAATTACTCTTTCAACAGAAACATTGCTGCCGTTGTTTTCCCTCGGTAGTATGATCGTTAAGGTTGCAGGTGAGCAAACGCTCCAAAGATTTGTTATAGGCTAACATACGATTCGTTCTATATATGAAAATGATTACAGAGATATCAAACATTTTCCCGATAAGGCCAACGTTACATAATTCCACAAAGGGGCCCGGTCGGGGACCTTTGGTGAACGAAAAGTACGATAGGAAAGACAGAAAAAAACCCCAAACGGACCAAAAATGATTCAAAAGCATGCCTTGTGCATATTTATTGGCACAAACTTTTTTTGTTTCTTTAAACAGCCCGACCGGGCCCAGGTAGGAAATGTCACGAGTGGCGTACCATCACTGTTCCACTTAACTGTTCCTAGTCCGTTACAGGCTCAAATGCGTGTTGTTGGCCTTTCTGTTTACTGGTTATGACGTTCCAAACGGGAAAATGGCACGCGTCCGTTACGTCGATACACTTCTGATACGTTATAAAAATCGCGGTTCGGAAATCCCTCATTAACCATCAGTAAATGCATGACGTATCTGTGTTTAATCTTACAAATCTTTACGTAATTTTCAGAATGTAAGTTGGATCGACGTGGGAATTATTGGTCGATGCTACATATATGGTCTAGTCACAATATTCTATTCCTAAAATAGGCTAGCTACCTAGTAACATCAACATCTGGTCCGAATGAACTATACGGCATCTATCTTATCTGAGTCAGCCTCTTCTTGAAGTGACCGACAAAATTAACATGCTGTGGCCTTAGCGGGTAGCTTGTCCACCGAGCAGTTTAATAGCGGTGAGCGTACCTGTGACTTATTTCATTCTGTCTTATTACAGGCTAGTGATGATATAGCCGTTGTAAACAGGATGTTTTTCCAATCGCCTTTACCTCCCTTCCACACGTAGAAGTTGGATATCTCTTGCAAATGCAGCCGCTTTACTTGTTTGTTGGACGAAATATTCTGTATACTGGTTTACGCCACCCGACGTAACAGTGCACTGCATTTTAGACCCGATAGCCGTCGCTTGTGGCTTTTAGGCCGACATGTATATTGATATTTTGATGTGCCTTCGTTCGTGCGAAGCCAAGCCGAGAAAGGATATGTTGTGTCATTATTTCTTATTCACGGCGGTACATTTTATTTCTGTAACTTCTTTAATGTTTCAAAACTCGGGCTACACCAAAAGGTAAATGATAATGCACTTTTGTGCCCTTTGGTTATAAGAGAAATAGACCTCATCGGTCAAAGTAACGACACGTTAGCATCCCGAGTATTGTGGTCTGTCTACACAAGCGTTATCGCCGGTGCAATGAGACGAGTGGGAAAAGTGTTCGCCATGCATTCGGTACGTCGTAAGTTCGATCCCCGGCCGAATATGGTATGACGTGTTAAATGGTCGTGCTAATTTCTCAGCTTAGCACTCAGCATTCGGGAAAGAGTATGAAATTTGAACACACACCACAACCAGTGTCCTGGCCCCCTGCTGTAGTAATTGCAGTTGTTTGGCCCAGGGTTACTGCAAGAACATGGGCGCCGCCCTATGCACCGTGGAGCGGGAAGGACTTTGACTTGACATGACAATATAAGCGTTGTAATTCAATATGTATCACTTTTGCTATAAATTATATCTGAATTACTTTGATGCCTTACATCACTTCCGACTGCCTGTAACTAACAGAAAACAACACTTTACCGATCCAGACATACAAAAGTTGCTAAGTTAGTATCACTATTGCAAAAAATTCTTCATATCAATCCTCTCTCACAATCTGTCCCCACAGGTGAACGCCGGCATGACAACCCCCAGGTTACAGGAAGAATCGACTGACAAGTACACCCCTTTGTCGCGATGGTTTAGGAACCAAATGAACATCACAGCAATATGAAAAAAAGGGAAGAATCAAGAGTCACACAACCATACAAAATGATATAACAGAAAGATATGAAATAAAAACCTTCAAACGAAACAAAACAATCCTCATACATACACGACATCATTACGCCGAATGGTCAAGCCAAAAATATGACTGACCCACTTTTCTCCCCTAACGATACATAATATCGGGTAATTTGTTAAAAAATGTAATGTGCTGTATACTTGATGGTGAAACGAGTATCTAACACATGAATTCCTGGTTTATAACATCGGTCACGTCATCATATTACATGTATACGCCATACCCAAGACAGACTAAAGGTCACACACAAAAACAAATTCCCTAGGGAATACCCGTAGAAAAATTCCTCGCATGCCTGCGGAATTCCTAGAATTCCTGTCAAACGGTCGCACACTATAAACATTAGGCTCGCCCCTGAGGCGTCGCCAAAAAAATCTTAGAATAATCATACAATTTATTAAGACACTGCCAGGCTAGAACTTCAACCATAACCAATAACCACACTGAGGCCCAGACTGAAGCTGTTGACCGTTTCCTGAGACGAAAAGAGCCCAAGAGATGATCCTTGTAATTGTTTTCAACATACGACTCACAGACTGTCAATTTTTATTTGAAACCCCTGTAGTCTCAAATCAGAGCATACAATGTTCTATCAACTAAACTTAATTTTTGTTTTCCATATGTTGTATGATGTAAAATTAGTCTTTTGGAGTTAAGAGCACAACAGTTCCAACAATGACCAGAATAATCCTATCAAAAAATAATTCCAAAGTTGTTGATATTTACCAACAAGCTGAACAGCCACTGCGCTGCCATGTACGTCCACCACTGCCCACAGGGGTTGGGAGACATCCACCGTGTTGAAGAACATGCCTTTGTCTTCTCCATCTATGGCAAATCTCACCTCCCCAGACTGCTGTAGTGTGAATGTCATGACACACCCCTGGTGGGCCTGGCTACCAGGGACAGGTTTAACCCAGTACCTGGGTTCGTGAGCCAGGTTTGGGTAGGAGTGTGGTGGTAATTCTTCAACAATCATAGAGTCTGGGTCTCGGGAGGTGAACCCAAACCTCAGGGTGTCAACAAATGAGCAGCTATCTATGATTTTGAGGTTGATCTTCTCTCCAATTTTGACAGGTGCTGAACTGAAACAGATACTGTTGTTGAAGCTGTCTTTACTTCGTGCCACAGTGCCATTGTTCTCAATACAGACCTGTGATCCATGCACTGTGGGATGGAATTGAAGCATTCCTTCCACTAAGCTACCTTCAGAGTCCTCAGCTCCGGAGGAATCATGGGCACCTGTAGGAGCTGCTGCAAGGAGAGGTGACTCTGGGCTGTTCATACCTGAAACATTAAGAGGGCTGTTTTATCCTCTACAAGTCGGATGACTTTCTAACAACAGTAATCGTGAGATTTAGCTTCCGTAGACACTTGTCTGTGGGGTGGGGCTTAGTATTATGTGTCATTTTCTGAACCTGACATGGCTGCCCGTAGCAAACCATCAGTCCTGGAATGGCACTGTCAGTGGCTGGACAGTCACTGACAGTTGCATTTCAGACCTAATTCAGCAGAAGACTTCCACTGACAGGCCTGCAATACGACTAGTAAGTACAAATCACACTCTGCACTGATATAGGAATGTCTTGACAGGCCTGAAATGCGACTGTCGATGACTGTCCCAACACTGTCAGCCATGGCAAATCACAGACTTGTAATATTTAGGCATCTGGCAAATGAGATACCAGCTCCTTTAATTGATAGCAGGCCCTGGGAAATTTGAACTTTTACGTTGAGGAGCTAGTGGAAGGACAAGAAGGGATATTTACTCTCAATCTGGCCTCCAACTTGGAAAAGAGACTAATTGTCATAAAGCCCCCTTTACAAATCAATAATTTAGCTCGGCCGAGTTGTCAGCGAGCTCTAAATTACAAGGAGGCATAACGCTGATGCCCACGAACAAATGGCAAAGTTTCTGCGTCGGCATCAGGGTCATACCTCCTCGTAATGTAGACCTCGCTGACAACTCGGCCGAGCTATATCATTGATTTGTAAAGGGGGCTTAACTATTGTTTAGACACTTTAAACACAAACTTTTAAGGTACAGAATTAACTACATTGTACATTTGTGTAGTAAGTTGTTGTCCTGTTCTTTAAGAGACTTTGGTTGTGGATTCAGAAATTCAAGTTATTATATATTATTAATCATTTTATAATTGTCAAATCAATGACGGAGGAGGCATTGATGATGTCCCATTCTTGTCTATTGTTTCTGCTTCTGTAATTTTTTAAAGCATTTGTAGTTGTTGCATACATTTCTGCACTCTATGAAGATCTGTGAAGCAAAAATCTTTCTATTGTTCAGTTTTTGTATAATTTCTACCTCCAAAATCTAGTACGTGAGCAGAAGTGTTTTGTTATGTAAGAGCAGATCTACATTGTACAACTGTTAGCCAATAATTCCACTTCTCATCTGCTGTGGAATCCACCTGTCAGTCATGTCATTCAACGACTGTTCTACGACTGTCAGTCACTGGGAATCCATGACTGTCAGTCATGATTCACAAGTTGTCAACTGTTCCATACAGTCACTGATCAGTAGCAAAACAGTGCTGTCTGCCAGACACTGATAGTGTTATTCCAGGACTGATAGTTGTTAAGGGTCCAGGTTTTCTGATGCCTGGCTACATCGTATACTCCCAGGTATGGAGCTTACATGCCCTTGGTACCTAAAAAAATGCTATTACAATCGGCATGGACATCTAAATTATCTTTTTTCTAAACTTTTTACGTGTAGTGTGCAGTGTACACAGCAAAATTATGCCTGTGGTCACCAACAGTTCATTCTTCTAGCTTTCTAACTAAATTCTATCAGTTTCGGACTTTGAAATCAAAACACACTACCACAGTCACTGTATCTAAATAAATCTGTACGATGAAATGTTACCTTCAGATTACATACATTAGTATGGGAAACTAATTAGAGATTGAGTTATCATTAGGTCACACCATTTTAATTTCTCCATTCTAATATTTGCCGTTTTTTTCTGGTTTGCAAAATAGATAAACATCTCAATAATTGTTGCACAAGTACTACCATTCTGGATCACCATTCATCATTCATCAATGTAGTCTTTGTCTTAATAGGTATAACAAAAATTTAATATATCTTTATAAATGCAAATCAAAAGTTGAAAAAATTCAGTTGTCGACTCTGTGGATCCTGGTAATTATCTAATGGGTTTATTACTGTCACTGGATAGGTTTCTTTTCCATGACTAAATTCAAATGCTACATGCTCAATCAAGCAAAAGTCTGTGATATAACACTGTAACTACTGTACAAAAATATCTAATAAATATTGCTTAACTTACCAGGAGCGTGTCTTGTTAAATCGATTACCATTTGGGCTAACTTTATGGTGCATTCTTGATAAATATTGGATGGCCCAGTGGTATTTACGTCAACAGGGTTCGTGTTTGAATTGTCAATCACTCCTTCTTTGTCACTTGTAGTATTGTTGATCAACATCGCTGGAAGCACACCTTGGACTAGAACAAACAAATAATCATTTACCAAAACTTAAAGTGTATTAAAATCATACAAAGTTAATAGCAAGCTTAAGAAAAGATCGATTTGAATCACAGGTTAACAGTGTGTGTGAACAGCATAACTGGAGAAGACTTCTTTGATGGATCTTGTTTATATATTTGTTAGGTAGCTAGGGGTCAAGACAATGATGGTCCATGGCGGCTTTCTAAGGTACTGCAATGGAACTTCCATTTTTGATATCTTATGTTCTAGACATGCTGAAGTCTCCAAGACTCCCTGGGAGAAAGGTCGTCCAGGAACACTTGTCAGGACGTCGTCCTTAGGAAATCTTGGAATGTACAAGGAATTCAACTACTTATAATTTGACAAAGGAGAGCTAGGGCACACATGTAGCAGTTAAACTACTGGCCTGCCATTTATCATTATAGAACTTTAATCACCTTTATACTTATAGTCATCCAAGTGGTCTGCAATGTTCTTCAACTTGGCATCTACCAAAGCTTCCTTCAGAGTGTCGACTGTCCCATCATCACCTGTCATTTGCCGCCAGCTGTTCAACATCTCCAGACAGCTCTCCCGTGGGTCTTTGTGCTTGTGCTCAAACACTTGTAAGTGTGCCTCTGTAAACCCCAGCTTTCGGGCAAGGTCCTTCCACTTCATGCCTGCTTCTGTCTTTATATAGTAAAATTGAGAGTCATCTGTATAGAGAGCAGAATGTAAGAACACATTAATTTATCAAAAAAACAGGACTACAGCATTTTTCATGGAGCTTACAAAATTGAATCCTTTGTACGTACAGATGTACAAAATAACCCAGTGAAATTAACAAACTGCGAAGAATATTCATTGACGTGCATGGTAGGGCACAAACAATGTACACAAAACCCCTTTATGATGAGTTTGATGGGTCCTTTATAGAAATCGTGGTGTGGATTGACATAGACAGTCCTGAATGACTGCAACCCCATCCTGCAGTCTGTTTTTCTCATGAATCCTCTAGATCTTGATACAAAGTCTTGATGATATAATCCATACTTTGGATATACCTCGCACTAGATCATCTATAAAATGCCAACAATGACAATAAAATACAACACCTGCAGTACCTGATAGCATTCAATCAAGAATGATTACTATTCAATGAGCAGACTTTTTTTGCAAAATGCTCTTCTGATGTTAGTGAACTTGGAACCTTTAATTTTATACAAATCATAATTCTAGTTTTTGATTCCTGCCTCAGTCTGTGTAAGTCAAATTAAATCCCAGCAATGACAATTCACAGGGAACACAGCAGCCCTTTCAGAATCTGCCATCATGAAAAACATTTCTTTTGAGAAACAACCGTGCCTAAAACTATCTACTGTAATATATACATATATACTTCCTCGCTCCCCACCCACTCTGCCCTGCACAAAGTGTCCCAGACTGTTCCACACTGCCCTGGGACTGAGCAGCCACCTCAGACACCGCCACCAACAATCAACAAATGAGACTGGATGGACATGAACTAATGCTCGGTCACGAGCTGACGCCGATGATGATGATGATGATGATGAATATATACAAACCTACCAGGTACATCTTTCTTAGGTGTGGTTTGAGGCGTGGCCATCTTGGAAGATTTTCTCCCTT
Organism: Branchiostoma floridae; assembly: GCF_000003815.2. Lineage (NCBI taxonomy): Eukaryota > Metazoa > Chordata > Leptocardii > Amphioxiformes > Branchiostomatidae > Branchiostoma > Branchiostoma floridae. The sequence continues at coordinate 35,260,548 of NC_049979.1, read as the reverse complement.
CTACTTGATGCGCTACAGAGAAACAAAATAGGAGTTCATGTACATCTGAAGCAATCTGTGTAATGACAATCTGATATTTGAAGCACTCAAAAAAACACTTTCTAGGAAGATACAACCACACAGTCCCTTTTTCCAAATCTGACCACCCCATACAAAAATGAACATTTCCAGACACCCCTGTGAGATGTATCCTCCTTAGCAGGCTTACAGGGTGGGCTCTTCTTTGCTTTATCAATATTATGTAACATTTTCTGATTATGCAATGTATTAAATTTTCATTCTTCACTGTACCTGTGGTTTCTTATGATAAGTTACATTAGGCCTCCTGTAAGCCTGCTAAAAGTCACAGACTTGATAGCATTGAGGGAACAAACAAATGTCTTTCAAATACCCTAAGAATAGGTACTGATACGTGACAACTATTTGGCATTCATGTCTGCCTCAAGTACTAATTTACTTCTGAATTCCCTAAATTGCAGCCCAACATGTAGTTTGGCCATTCTTCAATTTTGAAAATTCATGTACAGTACTACATGTACTAGTATGTGTTTAATGTTTTCTCAGAGCTCTTATTCGAGATTTCCAACATTTGTACATTGTATATTGGGGTACAGTTCTCTTTGCCAGAAAGGTACCCGGTAGTTGGCCTGGAGTTACATGTATACCACGAGCTGAAAGTCTGCTTGATTACTTTCAGGTGAAGTATAACTCCTTCCCCAGGCCAACCCCTACCCACCTACCAAAAATCAATAGGATCTATCCAGTATCCACAGTATATCGGTACTCTACAGCTGTGAAACCTGGACACTGTACAAAAAGCAGCTGAAAGCTCTGGACAGATTTCACCTCCGCTGCCTGCGCAGAATTATGGGTATTTCCTGGACAGACATAGCCTGGGTACCATCCGGAAAGTAGTTCGCTCCGACGTTCATTATATACTATATACAGTCGCTTCTAGCTCTGACATTCATTATACACTATATACAGTCGCTTCTCTGTGTTTCCGTCTGGGAACGCGGACCATCTCAACGTCTGGAATCGTCCAAATTTTGGACGCAGACGCTGATTGGTCCCCACATAGGAGCGAATCATGGAATGGGTTCATGTGATCGTTCGAACCGGTGTTCCAACACCGGAAAAGCCCCACGTCCCCTAGCGCATGTGGGCGCCGGCCTGTTGTCATCGAACGAGTGCTCTAGAACCCATTCCTTGATTTGCTCATCAACTGGCGTCACCACCAAACGGTTTGAATGCGCATGTCTCCAGACGGATAGCAGAAGTGAACATAGGAGCGAACTACTATCCGGATGGTACCCAGGCTAGGACAGACAAGGTTCCCAACACATAAGTGCTCCGTCGAGCAAACATGATGGGCATTGAAGCGCTCATCATGAAAGCTCAGCTGAGATGGGCTGGCCATGTGGTGCGCATGGACGAAGCACGACTCCCGAAGACAGTGTTCTACTGTGAGCTTGCTTCCGGCACGAGAAAAGTCGGACGTCCTTACAAGCGCTACAAGGACTCACTGAAGTCGTCCCTCTCCGCATGCAGCATTCCACACCGGGAATGGGAGACTACTGCAACGGACAGATGCGCATGGCGTCATGCTGTCCATCAGGGAGTAAAAAACTTTGAAAACAACAGACTAAATGAAATAGAGAAGAAACGACAAGACAGGAAGGAGAAAGAGAAGGAGGGAAGACCCATCCCCAGCACCGCTGTCGTGTGCCCGACATGCGGACGCATATGCGCCTCGGCCTTCGGCCTTCGGTCGCACCAGAGACGCCATTGAAGTCATCATCGAAGTGACGATGGACATCCAACAATGAGTTTATTGATCAACAAATTATGTCAGATAAGTCCTGTTGTTGACTCAGTTCCACACAGTCAGTGATGATGAGATACTCAGGTTACTGTTAGACATACCGATGTCATCCACATGTGGTATTGATCAACTCGAAAACAAATTAGTTAGATTATCTGCTGTGTATATTGCATCACCTGTAAGGCATATTTGTAATCAGTCACTTCTGAGCAGCTGTTTTCCTAGCCAATGGAAGAGAGCTAAGGTGTGCCCCTTACGTAAGAACACCAGAAAACCACTGACCGGTAACAACAGCAGGCCTATCAGTCTACTGCCTACTTTAAGTAAGGTATTGGAGAAAGTTGTACACAATCAAATCTGGCAGTATGCAGCACTGAATGATATTGTAACACCTTTCCAACATGCCTATAGACCAAACCACTCCACGACTACTGCTTTAATACGAATGACGGACGATTGGCTCTCCGCCATGGATAAAGGCGAAATGGTAGGGGTTGTTTATATCGACTTCAGTGCCGCATTCGATTTAGTTGACCATGAGCTCTTGTTGGCCAAATTACAATCCTATGGTTTCAGTTCAGGCCCTTTAGCTTGGATGAGAAGTTATCTTCATGCCAGAACGCAGGAAGTGTATATTAACGGGCACTTTTCGGAACCATCTGTACTTGAATGTGGCGTTCCCCAAGGAAGTTGTTTAGGCCCTCTTATTTTCACACTTTTCACTAATGATTTGCCTCTGACAGTGTCAAATAGCTCGACTGAAATGTACGCAGACGATACAAGTATGTACAAAGCCGCTAAGTCCATAGCTGAGATTGCTGCTGTCTTGCAGCCTAACCTCAATAAGATTGTAGAATGGGTAAAGAACAACAAACTTGTGATGAATGTCCTTAAGACTAAGTGCATGCTTTTTGGATCTCCTTGAAAACTGGCTCTTTTACCTTCAACCTCACTGAATTTGGTTATTGGAACTAGTAGTATTGAACAGGTGAAAGAGACGGTTCTGTTGGGGCTGCACATGGATCAGTCACTTACATGGGATTTACATATTAATCATGTTGTTGCCAAACAATCAAGGAATATCGCTCTTGTGAGAAGGCACGCATGGGCCATGTCTTATGAAGTCTGTAACTGTAAGGTTGTTTTATGCGCACTTGTACTATCAGTGGCACAGTACTGTCTACCAGTTCTAGCAAACATGTCTGAGTCAAATACTCGAAAGCTCCAGGTAGTACAGAGCAGAGCATGTAGAGTGTTGCTTAAATGCCCGCTAGAAACACCTGTTAAGCAAATGCATTCAAACTTGGGTTGGCCCATGGTACGAGAAAGATTCGCCATCAGCACATTGACAATGTTTTTCAGAATACTTGTCAGTAAGGAGCCCCATAATATTTACAGCTCCATCATCCCTGTCCATTCTACCCACACATACATTAGATTTAAAAAGGCAATCCACCATCATGTATTCTCAAGTTAATAGTAGTTTTTAATGATCGTGAATGTTTTTTATCTGTTATGTATATATATACATGTATGTTTGCGTTGTTTGTATGTTCGAACCCTGGAAGACTAGCCCTACGGGCTAAAGGGTATCTGAATAAAGGAATAAAGGAAGGAACAATGTCTCCAGAGCGCGACACAAGGTTTTTGACCCATATACACTGCATATTAGAGTCGTTTGTGGTGTTTCTGAGTCGTTTGTGGTCGTTTGTGGTGTTTAAGCACACCCGTATCTTACAATAGGCGGCGACAGTTGTCTTTAGACACACAGGCGAAAGTGTAGATGGCCGCCCGTAAAGCAGGAATTGCTAGTATTGCACGCGAATCAAAATGGTGCATATTTACATCTTGCAACAGTTTTCCTTCGTATGAGACGTTACCTTCGCGCCCAACAAAGAGGATGAGATACCTGTACTGGGCAGATGGGCAATAACCACGGCCAGGCTTGAACTTTGCTTCTGTCCTCCCACACTGGTGCAATGGACCGATCCCGAAGCCCTGCCCCCTGTCCGATCATGTTCTATTTCAAACACCTCCATCAAAAACAGCGCTTGTCGGACAGAACTGGCCGCCGCCACTGTGTAGCTGATAATAACGACTGACTTCGGTTTAGCTCTTTTGACCCTGAAATCCTCTCAGACCAGGCCGAAAAAAATGCGCTGAAAATTGTAACGACTTTTTCCCCGAAGATTATTGTAGAGTATTGTCAGAAAACCAAAGGCAAAGTTGTGAGGGCCTCATAACAGAAGATGAATTGCTAGATGCTATTAACTCTTTTTCAAGTGGAAAATCGCCTGGGTTGGATGGGATTCCTGTGGAAGTGTATAAACAGTTTTATTCAGTATTTAAAGCTCCAATGTTAGAATGTTTTAATTTTTCATTGACTCAAGGTTTTTTGACGAATACACAAAGACACGGTGCTATTTCTTTATTATTAAAACAGGGGGGAAATGGTCAAGATAAAGACCCTACATTATTAGATAACTGGAGACCACTCACTTTGTTGTGCTGTGATACCAGAATACTTTCTAAATGTCTGGCACTTAGGGTAAAATCTGTCATATCACACATAATTGATAAAGACCAAAGTGGATTCATTCAGGGCAGATTTATTGGTGAGAACATTAGACGTATACTCGGTATTATTGACCATTATGAAAAAGAACAAAAACCAGGACTTATTTTTATCTCAGACTATAAAAAAGCATTTGATTCTATCAGATGGGACTTCATCATAAAATCATTAAACTTTTTTAACTTTGGACCTCAATTTTCAGCCTGGGTGAAAGTCTTATACAATGACATTACAAGTTCTGTTTTAAACAATGGATATATATCTCAACCTTTCTGTTTACATCGTGGAGTTAGACAAGGCTGTCCCCTTAGCCCTTACCTGTTCATAATTGCAGTAGAAATGTTAGCTATTAAGGTCCGCGGTAATGAAGATTTGACCGGCCTGTCAATTCTTGGAAAGAGTACTAAAATTTCTCAGTTCGCAGATGATACTGACTTCCCCTTCACTCCTACTCTAGCATCTTTCTATGCCCTCCTTAAGGATCTAGAAAGTTTTTCTTGTATTTCTGCCCTTACTTTGAATTTTGAAAAATGTAGAATACTTAGGATTGGAACCTTGAAAAATACTAATTTTAAATTACCCACCCATCTCCCATTTCAATGGGTAGATGGTAATGTAGAAGTATTGGGTCTTCACATACCACAGGATTTAGATACCATTGTTGATCTAAACTTTGAACCCAGATTAGCAAAATTAGATAGACTTTTATATCCATGGAGAATTAAGGGAATATCTTTGTTTGGTAAAGTAACTATTATTAATTCATTGATCACTTCTCAATTCACACATCTCTTTCAAGTCCTTCAAACCCCTGATAAGTCTTTTTTTCAACGATATGAAAGGAAAATTTTTTCATTTATCTGGAATGGAGGACCAGAGAGAATAAGTAGGAAAACAATTTATAATTCGATTGAGAATGGGGGGTTAAATCTTACACATCTTTACGCCTTTGCCTGTACCATCAAGGCATCGTGGGTACCAAGACTATATTTTAATCAAGACTGGTCAACAACCTGGGTAATAAGATTGCACCCATCTTTGGGATCTAGTTTATTTCCCTTCTTCCAAATAAGGTCTACAAAGCATCTTAAGCTAAGTCCATTTTTATTGGATGTATTGGATGCATGGTTTAAGTATCAGTACAAGCCCCCCACATGTGCTGCAGAAGTAAAACAACAACTTCTTTTCATGAACGATAGCATCCTTATAGATAGTGTACCCATTTTCATGAACACATTTATAAATAGAAATATTATCTTTGTCAATGATATTCTCAATGATATGGGTACCATAAGTACATATGAAGAATTCTCAAGAAAATATGGTGCTATTTGTGATTGTTTTAAATATAAGCAATTAATTTCTGCCATACCCCAAAAATGGAAATCCATGTTATGTGGTAATGTTTTTGAAAGCGTTTGTAAACCTGTTCAGAGAAATAGCTGCTGGTTAAAACAGGTTAAGATTAATAAGGACATGTATCAGTTTTTCTTATCATACTATAATTTGATTGATATTTCACACAATGTGCAACTGAAATGGCTTTATCTCTTTGACACCCCTATCCCCTGGAAACAAGTTTACTCCTCCATAATATTCTGTACAATTGACTCATCGACTAGATTTTTCCAGTATAAAATTGTGCATAAGTTCTTACCTACAAATAAGTTATTGTATATTTGGAAATGTATTGATACCCCATTATGCTCATTCTGCCATGAGGAAGAAGAAACTTACCTGCATGTTTTCTGGGAATGTCCACACTTAACCCCCTTTTGGGACAAAATTAAAAACTGGTACCACAGTAAAACAACCATAAATTTGAAATTGAATGGATTTAATATCATTTTTGGAAATCTGCACTTTGGAACTCCCCCAATTGAAAACCTTATAACTTTACTTGCCAAAATTTATATATATAGATGTAGAAAATCCAGTACCTTAAATTTTGACTCCTTTCTCCGTTACGTTAATTTCTTTAATAAAGTAGAATATTATGTAGCCTTGAAAAAAAGCAAACTGGATAAACATCTGGGGAAGTGGGGCTCCCTATGAAGCTGATATCGTATCCATTAACCTACAGTTAAGCATTGTCAAACACTAATCTAAGTTCCTTATTGTTATGGTTTGAGATCTCAGTTATATTGTTTGTTTGTTTTTAAAATCTAAGTTCATCATTGTCATCTAAGTTCATCATTGAGATCTCAGTTATATTATCGTTGAAATCTAAGCTCATTATTGTTATGGTTTGAGATCTCAGTTATATCCTTTTTTGAAACTAAGTTCATTATTGTTATGATTTGAGATCTCAGTTATATTATTCTTGAATCTAGGCTCATTACTGTTATGGTTTGATATCTCAGTTATATTATTATTTTTTCTAGATCTAAGTTCATTATTGTTATGGTTTGATATCTCAGTTATATTACTTTTGAATCTATTAGTAAGTTCATTATTGTTATGGTTTGAGATCTCAGTTATATTACTTTGAATCTAAGTTCATTATTGTTATGGTTTGAGATCTCAGTTATATTTCTTTTGAATTTAAACTTATTATTGTTATGGTTTGAGATCTGTTATATCACTGTTGAAAGTTCATAAGTTCTCATATTATTTTTTGAATCTAAGTCCATTATTGTTATGGCTATATTGAAATCACTTTTGTTAATTTTGCTGTCATTTTGTTGGATGGTCCCCCAACTCTTCTTTGTCTTTGTTTATTTGAAAACCCAATAAAAAAAGAAGAAAAAAAAATGTAAAAAAAAAATGTAAAAAAAAAAAATGCGCTGACTTCTTTATTGAAGGCTATATCCACTATATGTCATCTGAAGAGGGGGCTGATATAGTTGTGGTAAGGGCGTTATAAATTATAATTTCAGTCAAAGCAGAAGTGGGAGGCACCGCATATCTTTACCTTGTTGGTGGACAGAAGTGTCCGGTTTCTGACATGCGGTCGATGCAGGTGAAAACCAGGGTACATATACCTGTGACTGGGTTTCTACTGCGTTTGTTGCATGCATAACAGTTGCATGCATAACAGCTGCATGCATGCTCATGATAAAAGCAAAATCAAGAAGAAAGCAGCTCAGGTACTCGTGGAGAGTGAGCTTGTACTATGCACCAACTAATGGTACACTTCTACAAAGTCATTACCAATGGAGAGTCCAGTGTCTTATACATACCCTGCTCTACACGTGCAACCTGCCCACCATCAATGTAATGCTATGCAGTGGCTCTTGCTCCCACAATACCTATACTCAGTGGGTGTAGTCTTCAACAAAGAATAGCAAAGCATTTCTCTTTGGCCATTTCTGTTCAACTGGGGCTATTTTTGACAGAGGTGTTCGAAAAAGAATAGGGGGTTCCATCTTGTTCTATTTGTTCGATATGACGTTCGATCGGGATCGGTCCATTGGTAGTGCAAGCCGGGAACATTGTTAAGCCAAGGTCATAGAAGACCACCAAAGAAGCTGAGTCACTGGTGGCAGGCCATTCCAGGCCAGGCCTCAAACAAATAGACTGAGGAAAACGTTTCCAAATTTGCTATGGGCTTGTTATCATTAAAGGATCCACGACCTCCTTACCACAGCACTTACTTTGGCAATACACAGGCTCCAATACACCATTTATCTTCACATTCCTGTACTTATGTAGTTATAGAACTTAAGGTTCCGGTTCGGAATTTCAAGTGTCCAGATATCTACCCTTAGTAGTCCCTAAGAATAAGACGCAAATCAGAGGTTATCTCTATAGATTTGGCTGAGACTCGATTTTCCGGCTATCGCTTTAGCAATGTGTAATCTTTTATCCAAATGCTTGTTGTTCGTAGCGTTTTATGGTGTCGAGGATTTGATCGTGCGGCGAACACTTCCTGGTATTAGTGCGCGCGATAGCGGTAAAGCGTTTCGTCGCCTGATTACCCAGATCGTGCGTGCTATGTGCATTTTGGGTGTTTTAGCGCCATCGGAGCTCGCGGAAAACATATCGGATAACTTTTTTTCCTTTTTACTCAGTATACAGAGGAAGTCTTGACTTTCATTACCATTATTAGTCATTATCCCAGGAAAACTCATTTTTGCCGTGTAGCGACTGGTAAAAAATGGCCTCAAATTAGCAATTTCTGAGTGAAAATTGTATTTAACGATGGTTTTTACCAAAAATAACATTTCTACAGAAAATGTCAAATGAGTCTGTCGGTCAGCGACAAGGCACCCTTTTCTATCGGAAACAACGAATTGTCCGAAAAACGATGTTTTGAGAAGCGCTAGTGCTTTTCTCAGAGACAGTCAAATCGGCCCCGAAACGTAAAAAAACTCCAAACCGGAACCTTAAAGACGAGCGCCATTGTACAAATTTATCTATTACCGTTGCCTTACATTGTACCATGTTCAAATGTTGTGCAATATTTAAGTTCATTCATTCATTCAATAAAACCTGTTGGCATTCGCACCCCTGTCAGAGAATGGACCACTCCAGCAGCCAGGCGCTGCGGACCAATCAGAAGGCCCCGTTCCACATAGGTTATGACGCAGTTAACACATAGATTCCGGCCAGGCTGGTGTGTATCCTCCTTCTGATTGGTCAGAATGAATCGACACCGGCACCAGTGTCGATGCAAATCGACAGGGGAAATGGCTCCTTCTGATGATTAGTGTTGTTGTTCTAAAATGCCAAAGACTGCAATGTTTTGAGTATTTTCTGTTGAAATTTTGGTTTCAAACTGCAATCTGTAATCTTCTTACAAATGTGCAAGGAACAAATGTGAACAAATGGGGTTTACGGAAAATGCTGGGCTGTCTACCTGGGCTGGCTACCTTGGCTGTCTACCTGGGCTGGCTATCACGTCAGGCTACTTGGACCTACGAAAGCCCATTGGGACAAAAGATGTTTAAGCAGGAGGGGTTATTTGTGCTCAATGAAGAAGCTATGTGTGAAGCTATTGTGTGTGTTACATAACCCAGGCGTTCTGGGTTCAAATCAGTTTATATGTCACCGATTTTGTACCCTTGGGACAGGCTATTGAACACGACTTATCGGGCTGATTGGATTAGTCTTAATTAAGACTGGTGACTAGTTGGTCAAAGGCATCTAGTCTTCTTCTTCTTTGAATTAAGGCAGCTGCCTTCAACTAATTGAAGATTATGCTGACTGTCTTCTGTGCCATACATTAGGATCGACAATTGAATTGTGAGGAGTACAAGGGTCTGGAATTGCTGCCATTCGGTGCTAACTCAGGTGACCTCAATACGACAGCAATTACCCCAGATGTAGCCGTAGGACTTAAGGTTTTGAACCACTTACACTGGGAAGGAAAGACCCCTAGTCTTTTCCGTAAGTGTGGTGGGTTCTTTGCCCTATCTGAGGGAGGGCCCTTACCGAAGCTTTTCTCTACCCTAGTGAAGGGAGGAAAGTCATGTTAAGAGCCCTTCCCTAGCACACAAGATCGGTGGCATATCAACTGATTCAAACCCAGAACTTCTGGGTTATGTACCATACAGAGCTCCTTCAAACACAGCTGCTTCACAAACAGCTCCTTCTCACACTGCCACATCACACAGCTCATTCACATGATAACACACAGATCCTTCAGACACAGTTTCTTCGATGAGCACAAACAGACAGCCCAGGTAGACAGCCCAGCCTTTTTCGTAAACCCTGAACAAATGTATGTACCAAGGAACAAACATTCTTTGGAGGGAAAGTGGCCGCCCTCGCTCAGGTCCCATTTTTTCCCTAATGAATAAAGCCAGGGCAAAGTTTAAGTACGCCCTAAAACAGTGTAAACAGGAGGAAAACAGGGCATGAGCCGACTCGACTGCAAGAAGTTTCAATGCCGGCCATACTAGAGAATTCTGGAAAAAGGTCCGTAGTACTAAATCCTCTCATTCTGTAATACCTAATACTATAGATGGTTGCTCTGGAGCTGAGCAGATCGCAGACATGTGGAGGAGTCATTTTGATAAACTGCTGAACTCTGTTAATAGTGAGGTACATAGACCTGCTGTTATGTCTGATTTGTCGACAGGTTGTCCTTTTGAATTTGATTCGGGGATGCAAATCTCTCCTGTGGAAGTATATGATATCAGAAACTTACCCAATGGAAAAGCGGTATGGTCTGACGGAATCAGTAATGAACACCTTAAATATGCGAGGCCTAAGCTTAGCATATGCTTATCACTATTGTTTTCAGCCGCGCTTGTCCATAACTTCATTCCGAAAAGTATGTTAGATACTACCATCATTCCGGTTGTTAAATACAAAACTGGTAATATTTCTGATAGTGATAACTATAGACCAATAGCAATTGCATCAGCATTATCCAAAGTTCTGGAGGCTGTTTTATTGAACAGGCTAGAGCCATATCTTCAAACCACTGCTCATCAGTTCGGTTTCAAACGAGGACATGGTCTTGACATGTGTGTATTTACTTTAAAACAGACAATTGAGTACTACCGGGGTCTCGGCTCTCCAGTTTTTGCTTGTTTTTTGGACGCCTCCAAGGCTTTTGATAGGGTAAACCATTGGACCCTATTTAAAAAACAGAAAGGTCCCGGTGTATTTAGAGAGGTTTCTGGTTTACTGGTACCAGAACCAAACAATGTGTATTAGATGGAACAATGTTTTGTCCCCCTGCTTTTATGTATCAAATGGTGTAAGGCAAGGGAGTCTGCTATCCCCGCTACTATTCAATGCATATATAGATGATTTAAGTTCGAGACTCGAGTAGTACTAAAGTAGGTTGCTATATA